>NC_134020.1:8678435-8910935 GCF_040712315.1 Castanea sativa
AAAGTGTAGAGAGTATTTTGGAGCTTAGGAAGCGTTTAGGGATTTGCCAAAAAGAAGCTGGGGTGAGGCTTGGCGGATGCAATCATGTGGTATTGCAAGATCTAGAAAGCTAGTGAAGATAAGACTCCAAGAAATCCGTTAGTAGCAGGAGCTTGGAGGGCTCAAGTACATTGGGTAGACTGAGGCTTGAGAGGGTCTTTTGTTATTCGTGTATCTCCTTAACTTATTTACTAGTGGATCGATTTTGACTTAGAGGGTCGCGGAGAGGTTTTTCACCGAGTTCTTCGATTTCCTCTTCAATAATACATCTTGGTGTTATCTTGTATTTGCATCTCTCTTCCCTTACTCTTTAAGCTTTATATTTATTGTTGCTTACTTATTTATGACTTAGAGAGTAGGTCCGGTGATTCTGGCGCTTCATTTACTCTTGTTTCACACTCTAGATAAGTTAGAGTAAGAGCAATTTAAGCTGTAATTTTAAAATTGGGGTCTAAAAAAAGCTCTCGTGTGTTTCACACAAATCCGAGCTTTCATGTGGTATCAGGTGAGCGGGTACACTTATTTTGGTTTCATTACCTATGTGTGATCCTTGACCTCTTGTATTTATTGTCATGGATAGTTCTTTGTATGCTTCTATGGATGTTTTGGATGTTATTAAGTGTAACATGCCTTGTGTTTGGAAAAATGCCTCTATGAGTGTTAATCCTCATAATTGTGATGACATGTTACATGAATCCATGGGTGTTGTTGAAATTCCAAATGTCAAAATCTTGAAGAAAAAGTTTAAGAAGTTTCATGAGAATTTAAGCAAGTTCACTAGTGAAAAAGATGATTTGATTGCTAAGCTCAATGAATCCAACAAATTAGTTGAAAAGTATGAGAAACTTGCTAAACATTCTCTTGAAAAACTAAAGGAGTTTGAATGTTTAAATATAGACTTGGATGCTAAACTTGTTTTGTTTATCAAACTTGTTGATGATCTTAAATGTGAAAATGAATCTCTTAAGATGTACGCCAAGTATTTGATTCTTGCTGAACTTATTGCTAAAAAGGAAGAAAATATTTGCTGCAATCATGTTGTGTTGCTTGATTTTATGCCTATTGTGAGTTCCACCTCTAAAGACAAATCGGTGTACACTCTTCCACACAAAAGAAAACCAAAAGTAGAGAGAAAGACTCTTAAGCCTAAGCCTTCTTTTTAGGTCTCATCCTAGGGATTTGAATGAATCTAAGTTTGTTCCTACTTACCACCATTGTGGTGTGATTGGTCACATAAGACCATAATGTTCCATGTTGAAGAGAAGAACAAAACCATGTTGGTAGATCCCTCCTCTGAAAAAGCCTAGTGGACCTAAACACATTGTTTGTCACCATTGTGGTGTCTTTGGTCATCTAAGACCTCATTGCTCCTAAGTTCCAAGCTCTTAAAAGAATCAAAAGAGAAGAGAAACTTGAGCTTCTTGGAAGTAGTGCTTTGCAAGCTAAACTAGATTTAATTGAAAATGGTAAGTTATTGAAGAAAGTTTTTTATGCTCTTACCTCCTTGTCTATGTGCGTCTCCAATTCTCGTTCTTCCAACCCTCATCTCACATCTAATGAGACACTCATTCCAAACAATCGTTCCGTTCTGGATAAAGAAAAGGTTCCTATGGTTAAGCTTGTGCTCTTTTGGTCCTTGATATAATTTTTCGATCTTTGTAGGACCTCTTCATGCATTAGATACTTTATTATCATGCATTTGTGCATCTTCCATTTCTTTATATGCATTTTTCTTGTATTTGATCTTACTTTTATACTTTTGCTTTGTGTGTGTAAAAAATTCAAAAACACATAAAAAGTGAAAAATTCAAAAAGTTTTTCATGAACGTATATATTTGAGCACATATCATATGTGAGTTTGGCCTAGTACCTCTGTATTAATTGCGTAGTGCATTTACTAGCTTAGCTTGTTATGTAGACATATTTTTTAAGTGTTAGCGACATCTAGAAATTTACATTTAATTGCTGTAAATAGATCTTGAAGTTTGTCATGAATAATTAGTCGATAGTCATATTCGATCTTGATACATGCGTAGATTTGTGCCTATATATCTCCTCACATTTTTCTTCTTTTTCAAAGAGCTCTACAAATGTCAATATTTAAAAAGAGAAAGAGCTGAAAAAGCCTTGTTTTGAAAATTAGTTTGACTAGGAAAAGGTGGAGCAAAAATGTATTAAAATGTATGGTGCCAAAGCCAAAGGCTTATTCATTAAAGAAATTTCAAAATTTGATGGCATTGTTTCTCAAAAAATTGAGTTGTATTGGTCAAAAGTATGAAAAATGGAAGCTAAATGAAAAGTTTTCAATCAAATGTAAACACTTTGGTGGGGTTCATATTTGTTCATTTCTACAAGTGAGATAGGTCACTTGACTTCATACTAGTTGTGTATGACTTGATTGAATTGATCATTGAAGTTTCATACTAAACTATGGACTAATTCATACTTGATTCACACACAAAACACAAGTTTAATGTTCAATATATGCCTATTTCATTTGTGTGACTGTTCATGTTCAAATGTGATGTGTGTGTGCTCAACCATGTATGGATCAAACCAAAAAGGTTTTTGATCACTTTATTTGTATTTGAAAGTGTTTTTTATCACTCTTTGTAATTAGGTTTTGTACCTACTTTGTTTTTCAATGTTTTAAGCTTGTTTTTGTGTTGAAAAACAAGGGTCAAAGTCTTTCGAGAGTGGTTCGTGAGTAGTTCGCAACTTGGCCTGAGTTGCAAAGGCTCTAAAAATGCATTTTTGGCATTAAGGCAGAAACTTTCGCGAGTAAGCTATCTCACAAAATTCCCAGATCAGCTATTACATGGGTATTTCATGAGCTTTTGATAAAATGAAAAAAAAAAAAAAAAACTCCTTATATGATTCTTTTATGACTCCATCCTCTCTAAACCCTCTTTTTCAAAGCATCTACATTAAACCCCAACTAATTTCAATTTTTTTACACTCCGTAAACATCTCTGAGGTAATCTTTAACACTTTTAATTGATGTTGATCCTTAGAATATGTTTTTGGGGGTTTTATGTTCATAGTTGAGATTTTCTCAAATAAGGGTCTGAAAACTTAATTTTTGTCAATGTTTTTTATTGGATTTTGTTTTAAATGTCTGTTTGCTTTGGATGTTGGCCCCTTATGGAAAAAATAACATGTATTTAGGCAATATTGTTATATGTTCATGCATTGTTTAACATACATGTATAGTGTGTGCACTCTAAGTGTTTGATAAAATGCCTCTATGGTATTTTTTTTTCATTCTTTTGGACTCCAATGAGTACTGATTTTTGGGGATTACCATGATTATGCATGTTTATCATGTTTTGATCATTGGTTGTGTGTTTTACACACTTTGCCTCATGAGTGATTGCTCATGCATTGGTCATGCATCCACATGCGCACTAGATGCACCATTGATGCACACACTTTATCACTTGACATGTTTTGCATTCACTCATGCTAGTTAAGTATTTTAGATCTTTTAGCACATATAACATATTCTTGTGTCTATGTCATGGCTTAGTCTATATCTTGTTCCATCATCCTAAGCATGTCATGTTTAATTTATGCTTTGTAGAATTTTTTTTTTTTTTTTGTGTTTTATCTTTTGTTTGAACTTCATTTTCTCATTTAGCTTGCATCGGTCATGCATCAATTCCCTTGTTCATGTTTTTTTTTTTTTTCCTTTCCCTCCTTCCTCTTGATTCATTTTTATATTCGTGACAAAAAAGGGGAGAGTATACTAGAGTGTATCGTCATTTCTATATGACTCTTATGCACATTCTCAGGGGGAGAAATTCTATCTCGTGCATATTCATAGGGGAGAAAGTCATAGGAGAGATGCATATACCAAGGGGAAGAAAACATTTTTTATGAGAAAACCTTGCTTTATTTGTTTTAGACTATTTTTGTTTTCTTGTTTGCTTTATGGTGCTTTGAGTTGCATTTAGTATCTATACTTTGTTGCTCTCATCGCATCGTGTTTATGTGTTGGACATGCAATTGATTTTAGCATTGCTTGTAATTGCATTGCGTTCCTGGATGATCATTTACTAGTTAAATGTTCATTGTGTTCATTTCCTAATGATTGTTCATGTTTGATCAAGTTATGCTTTATGTGTTACATCTCATGTGATATCTTGATCGCATTTTACTTGTTACTTTATACTTGTCCTTTATTACTTACTTTACCTTGAGGGTCTAATGTGTTTTGTGCAAGTGTTTCAGGATACAAGTATTTGGTTCCAAGTTCATCACAGGTTTTAGATTTAGGTATGAGTGAGTTTTGCCATTGTTCCCAAACTCAAGTTTAAGTCTAGAGTTTGTCATAGGGTGTTTTGTTGCGGAATAGCCAAAGGGAAGATTGTAAAGTTGTGATTTACAACTATGTTTTATGTTGGCTTTATTCTATGACAAAAAGTGTTGTAGTTGCACAATTTTGTTCATTGTATTTTGTGGGATTTTATTATATTGGGTTTAGAATTAAGTTGGTGAAGAATTAAGCATGCAATGAAGACCAATACAGTTTCGCGATTAGCTCGCCCGAAGCTCGCAAGTAAAGGTTCCCACGAAAAGGGCATGTGAGAAGCACATGTTGGAAGCTAAAGCGTCAAGTGCCAGGCTGCATTTCACGAGTTCTTCGCGAGATAGGCCATCTCGCGAGGCACTCGTGAAACTCTGCCTGAAGAATTTTAAGTGTGACTTTCTTACCCTTCACCTATACTATATATACCCCCATTACCCATAAAAGTAAAGGAGGCTATTTAGAGAGAAGACCCTAGATAGGTTTCTACAACACAACACACCCACCTTTTAGAGAGAGAGCTACTCATCATTTAGTGAGAAATCATTGTAGTCTCTTCTCCTTCCCTCTCCCATTGTCATACCTTGAGAGGAGATTTGTACCCAAACACAACCCACACATATTTAAAGTGTAAAGAATGTTTTGGAGCTTGAAAAGCTTTGGGGATTTGGCAAAAGAAGCCGGTGAGACTTGGCAGATGCAATTAGGCGATATTGCGGGATCCGGAAAGCTAGTGAAGAAAAGACTTCGAGAAGTCCGTTGGTAGCTGGAGTTTGGAGGGTCTTTTGTTATTCGTGTACTCCAACTTATTTACTAGTGAATCGATTTCAACTTAGAGGGTCGTGGAGAGGTTTTTCACCAAGTTCTTCGGTTTTCTCTTTGATAACATGTCTTGGAGTTATCTTGTGTTTGCATCTCTCTTCCCTTACCCTTTAAGCTTTTTATTTATTGTTGCTTGCTTGCTTATGGCTTAGAGAGTAGATCCAGTGATTGCGCTTCATTTACTCTTGTTCCACACTTAGATAAGTTAGAGTAAAAGAAATTAACCCGTAATTTTAAAATTGGGATCTAAACAAGCTCGTGTGTTTCACACAAATCCGAGCTTTCAAAATCACATCTTTGAAACCACTCCAAAATTAAAACAAATTGTAGATCAGTAGCCTTGAAGCTTTCTAACGCACAATTTTAGAAACAAACATAAACATGGAAAAAATGGTTGCGATCCTCTTTGACACTTTTGTTTTCTAATATATAAATCTTTTACTCTATTTCCACTTTTACTTGTAATTTTCTTATACCTTTTAAGGTTCTTTCTGTTTTTTGCTTTTTCCTTAAAGGTCAAAGCTTTTAGTTAATCTAACATCTCTATATGGTATATTTATATCTTTTATTAGTGAACTAGGAGTCCATTGCGCATACTAATTCCTCACCAAAAATTGTGTATTTTTGTAAATAACTTGTGTAATGGATTCAATTTTAATTTGGTTGGCTATCCTAAAAATAATTTGTTAATTGAAATAATCTCTAGTGAAGCTAAGTACATCATAAGTTATCAGGAGAGTTTTCTTAGGATATGGTGCCTGAAAGGGTCAAAGATAGTGTACCTAAGAGGGTCAAAGAGTGTGTACCTGAGAGCATCAAAGCTAGCCCTCTAGAAAATGTCATCGGGCAAGTCTTCTTGGCCAAGTTAGATGTGTACCTGAGAGGGTTAAAAAGAGTACTTTAGAAGGTTTTATCGGCCAAAAGGAGTCATCAGGCAAGTCTCCTCGGCCAAGTCAGAGAGTGTATTTGAGAGGGTCAGAGAGAGTACTCCATAAGGTCATCTAAAAAAAAGGAGTTCTCGAGCAAGTCTTCTTGGCCAAAGGGAGTCTTCAGGCTAGTCTTCTCAACCAAGTTAGAAAGTGTATGGTTATATTTGTTTTTTATAGTGGGACCCCAACAACTTGTCAAATACATTATTTATATAAAAGTTTTGAAGTGAAAATCTCAATAAATATGCCAATTGACTTTGATTATGTGTTAAGTATCCCTTCAATATTTCTGTTGTTAAAGAGAATTGTAATATGGGAGCATATTTGTGGCGGCTCAAGTTTTTTTTTTTTTTTTTTTTTTTTCTAGGGGGGTCAACAATGGCAGAGCTAGGAATTTGTCATTTGTGGCGAGTAAAAAATAAAATGATTAATCTTTTTTTTCTATATATGCAACTTTCATATTATATACAATTGTAACGGGTTGTTCCCAACAACTTTGGGCTTTTGGGCCTAGACCCTTAGTTTACTTGTACTCTTGTTTGGGATTATCCCACAATGAGAGGTCCAAGAGATGGCTCTTAAGGTTACTGGGAATTTAGCTGTTATTTTGGCCTTAAACTCTCTTGATCATGGCTCAGCCGAGATGATGGTTGTATAGCCAAACAATATTTCTTAGTCCTCAAGATGTATTTTTCCTTACTACTCTTGTGTTTCCTTCCCTAAATTTTTCAACCCCCAACGCCTTCCTCTTTTCCTCTCTTTATACCCTCCACTTAATGGGGCTGTCATGATGAAAGGATATTCCCCACGTCAGTGGGCTCCTCCATATCGTATCTCTAAACATAGGGGGCTCGCCTTCTACTACTAATATGACCTCCTAGTAACTTATGCTTGACGTCAGTTATTTCTTAGAGGGTGGATTTTCCCAAGGCACTATCCTTCGTTCACGGCATGTCTTAAGGGTACTTTGTCCATTTGCTCGACCAAACCCATTTCAGCTCGGCTAAGTATGTTGAGATGGGCTGAGTTGATTCGGTGATTGGGCTTTGTGATTTGGAAATAGCCCACTATTCTTGGTCCATACAATGGCCCCCCACGATCCCATTTTCAATTCATGGGAGTAGGATCGTGGTCATGTCCTCGGCACGTGGGGGATCGTGCTTGATGTAGCCATTGCCTCTCAAGGATGCCAAGCGCCAGATAATAAATGCATCAAATTTAACAGCCTGCCCTTCTTGCACGCGCTGAGCTAGCTGTCAAGATCAACAGTCAAGATTGTCTGATTGTTTAGTTACTGAGGCGCGGATGGCATGAAGGGCAGGAGCGATTATTAATTTTCCCACTCGAAGCATTAAATACCCCTTTCCCTATAAATAGTGCATGGGTTTCTCTGATTTACTTTCTCTAATTCACTTCACATTGTTAAACTTCACTTTAGAGCCTCCTATGTCCCAAGTCTCCCTCTTCTTGAGAGCACTCTTCTCCCGAGAATGTCTCTTCCCTTTGTAAGTCTTCTAACCCCTACCTCATTTATTCCTTACTTCTTATAATGGGATTTGCCCACCTGGTTTATATCGTTGCCAGTGTAAAGGCCTTCAAGGCCAAATATAATATCCGCCAAGACGTACTCAGTGATAACTGTCTGGAAGGGGATATAGAGGATGAAAGGGAGTCGAGGGTGATATTCATCCCCTTAATGGCCATCCTAGAGGGTGGGGTTAGGTTTCCCTTAGATCCCTTACTATTACGCTCTGTTTGTTTCAGTGGAAAATCTTATGTAAAAATAGTTTTCTGTACTTTCTAGTGTTTGGTAGTATAAAAAAAATAAAAATAAAAATAAAAAAGTCATAGGAAAACTATCTTTAATCAACACAAAAATTATGACTTATTTTTAATGATTGTTTTCCACTATTTTTTTAAAAAAACAACTCTATCTCACAGCAAAATAAATAAAGGAAGTAAGGAGATTGTTTTTCAATTCATTTGAGATTGCTACCAAATATAGGAAAATGAGATAGTTTTATAGAAAATGTTGTTGGAAAATGACTCATTTTCTAGAAAACATTATCGTTGAAACAAATAGAGCATTAGGAACCCTTAGGTTTTAATGGCGTAGCCCAACCAATGTCTGCCCAATTTTTATAGGGTGGTCGGTTACGTTGGCTGATTAAATAGGTTGTACAACCTAAAACTTACTCACCACGACATAAATTTCCTATATCGTTGCTATGGTAGCCTCAAGAACGACTACTACCATAAAGTCCGGGATTCCTAAATAAGGTTGATCTCCTACCTCCCAGACTTTAATAAGAATTCTCAAGGGGAATTTATAAAGGTGAGTGGTAACTGGCTTGCCGATGAGTTTTTTTTATGCTCCCTTCTTTTTCAAACTTGTCGTATTAATTATTTCCTCTTGGCTATCATTGCAGATTCTAGGTACAACAAGTTAAACATTAACTTTGTTAAAGTTCGGGATCTAAACAGGATCCTACGCTCTGAGGTGTTTATTCACACTGACGGATAACTACGAGCTTCACACCTTGCCTCAACTGCACTCCCTTCTACACCGAGTTTCAAGATCCAAGAGTTTCCTTCTGAGTGAAGCACCCCTTGCTAACATACATAGACGTACGATTGAAGGGGTTCCTTCCTAACATCTTGGAGAATGAAGCTTGAGAATGGGGTTCCTGTAGAAGAAGGGCAGACACCTTGAGACCAATCAATGATGGTTAGGGGAATATAGTCTTCCAGGCAGAAGTCTAGCACGTACCCGTGAACCATTTTGAGGAAGTTCAAGCGGACGAGGAGATGGTCTAAAGGAGGGACGACTAGCTATCAAACTACTTCGAGGGGACCCGAGTTCCTGCAGGGCGAACACTTCACCTAGGCCAATGGCTGAGACCTTGGCCCATGGTAGGAAAAGGTAGAGGGTTGCCAATCGCCTAGGGGGTCAAGCTGGAGTTCAACCTGTGGGGCGCGATGCTCCTACCACCTCGGTTGCTACCGATCCACTAGTCTCTCAATCAAGTGTCCTTACTCAGAGCTCAGTCGACCGCTTACCGATTGTCGAGACTGAAAGGGCCTCATCCTCTACTCCCCCAACTTCAGGCTACAATCATTCCTTCACGCTGGGTGAAAGACCTCTTCCTGCCACGTCGTTCATACTAACGTGGAGGAAGGGTGAGGGAGGATGGGTGGTAGAAAACCTTGAGAAGGCCTTATTGCTACCTGAGGATGTGCATTTCTAGAAGTAGATTACAAATAAGGACATTGTCCTCAACCTTAAGTGGCACTCCATAGCTATAAGTGTCTTTCCTCAGCCACTTTCTGATAAATTAACTTACGTATGTCCTTATTGCCTTAGAAATAAAGAGTTTCATATATGTTATTATTAAGAAAAAATTACAAGCCAGGCAGGGGGCACATCTAGTTGAGAATCAACTGAAGAAAGCCATTGAAGAGGCAAACGATGAGAAGGCACTAAGGCAAGTCACAGAGTCCACTCTTCAAGAGAAAACCTGAGAGGTTGCTCAAGTCGAGAATAAGTTGTTGACCACTGAAAAGGATCAGGATTCTGCCAACCAGAAAGTGGAAGTCCTGAAGGGGAAGCTCGAGGAGTCCGACACCAAGCTGGCTCAAGCTCTAAGTGTCATCACAACCCGAGATGAAGAGCTCGTGGCCATTAAGAAGAATTTGGAGAATGCTGAGTAGGTCAACTACAACTTCAGTTTCGATGATGCTGAACGCTCTGCTGCCAGGGTCATAAAGGAAGTCAGGGTGGCAAGGTACTTGGAGGGGTGGATTGTTGCCCTTGATGCCATTCACCTCCCCCTGACCTCTCCATTCAGGGATCTGTCCAAGGTTCCTTTTCCCGGGGACTTATTGGTCGAAGAAGTCCAACAGGAGGGGCAGGTTAGGGAAGAGGAAGACAGCCCCAGTTTTCGGGGGATCTTGAATGAGATAGAGGCTCATACTACAGACATCGATGTCATCATCGTGGAGAACCCAAATCCTCTTGTGACTTAGGCCCTGGTGGCTCTTGCTACCCAAACCAATCTTGCTCCCCCAACATCTTGGTAGAGCCCCAATCCTACTTCCCCTACTACCGAATAGAGGTCAGACCCATAGGTGAGGCTTATTGCAATTTTTAGTAGTCTTTTTTTTCAATATTCCCTTTGTACTTATTACAGTTCTTAATAAAAACCATTTTCCTTTTGATTCATTTATGTGTTCATTGAATTTGTATGGCTAAACCTTTTCATTGCATAGAATTTTTCCCTTCTTTTTACCCTAATTGCTCGGAACTTAATTTTTTAATAGGGAAAAGACATAAGGCACTTTCTCAACATAATTGGCATGACCTTTGATTGTTGAAATAAATAAAACCAAGTGTGCTTGCACTGAACTCGGCTCTTAAGTGACATAACTCTTTACTATTGAAGCAAATTTAACCAAAGTGTATATTCTCAGCATTCGGTCCCCTTCCTTTTATATGCTTAAGTTTTCACCCTTTTAGTGGCTGAAACCATGTCGAGGTACTGATTTGGGTTTCCACATAGTCAATGACCGGGGTTAGGCCAAGGCTAGATTTCTGTCCTTAGTTAGGTTTCCACCTAGTCGGTGACCTAGGTCAACCGAGGTTAGGTTTCTATCCTTAGTCAGGTTTCCACTTAGTCAATGACTAGGGTCAAGCCGAGGCTAGATTTCTGTCCTTAGGTTTCCACCTAGTCGGTGACCGGGGTCAAGCCAAGGTTATGTTTCTGTCCTTAGTCACCTTATGCTACTCGTCTTCATACAAGGAGTTTATTTCCTATTTCTTAACCTACTAATAGTATTCTCGTATAACGTGGAACATGAATGAACAAAATTCGAGCAATTTACAAAACTTAGGCTATTAAATACATCACAACTATCCAGAATCTAATGAAAGTACTTTTTAAGGTTGCTTACATTCCACGGCCGAGGGAGTAGCCTCTCCTTTAGATCCTCTAGGTAATAAGCCCCAACCCTGGCCTTGACAGTCACGTAGTATGGGCCTTCCCAATTCAGGGCGAGCTTTCCCAAACTTGGCTCCTTCATACTCCCCAGTAATCTTCGTAAGACAAGGTCTCCAGCAACGAACTCTCTCGGCTTGACATTTCTATTGTACCCTCTAAACAACTTCTATTAGTAGTCGGCCAGGCAAATGGATGCTATCTCTCTATTCTCCTCCATGAAGTCCAATTGTTCAGTCAAAAGCCGGTCATTCTTATTCTGAGAGAAACCCATAATCCTTATGCTCAGCAAGCCATTCTCCACCATAGCTTCAGTATGGTAGGTCATGGAAAAAGGGATTTCACCAGTGGACCTCCTGGGAGTGGTTCGGTATGCTCATAGCACATTGGGCAGTTTTGCGGTCCATTTTCCCTTGCCATTCTCTAACCTTTTCTTCAGCCCATTAACAATAGTCTTGCTGGTGGCTTTAGCTTGTCCATTGCTCTAGGGGTAAGCCAGCATAGAATACATGTTCTTGATCCCAAGGTCACTGCAATACTTTCTAAAGGCCTTGCTATCAAATTTCAGCCCATTATCTGAGATTAAAGCCTTTGGTACCCCAAACAGAGTCAAAATTGTCTTCCAAACAAATTTCTTCGCGTCGATGTCACAAATGTTCACCAAAGCCTCAGCCTTTACCCACTTGGTGAAATAGTCAATCGCCACTATTATGAACATCTTGTTCCTAGTGGCTCTGGGGAAAGGGCCCACAATATCTAGCCTTCATTGTGTAGAAGGCCACGAGCTAGAGATCGGGTTAAGGATCCTCCTGATTGATGGATTTTTAGTGCATACCTCTGACACTGATCACACTTTTTGACATACTCTGCAGCATCCCTCTATATATTTGGCCACTAGTACCCCCAAGTCATTGCTCTATGCGCCAGGGACTGACCACGCATATGGATGCCACATATTCCCACGTGCAACTTAGTGAGGAGTCCATCCACGACTTTAGGGTGTATGCATGAAAAATAAGGCCCACCAAAAGACCTTTGATACTTCTTCTCATCCAACAACCAATATTGAGCAGATTTTTGTCGTATCTTCTTGGAATCCTTTTATTTATGGAGTAGGATTCCATTTGAGATGAATGAAATGATGGGATCCATCCAGCTCGGCGAAATGGCTATGGCTGAGACTTCATAATGCTCCTGATGATTGATGCTCGAGGATTCCAATGACTCCACTGAAATGATTCAGCTTATAGAACTCCCCACAGATGAATCTAAAGTGGCCAAGGAGTCCACATGGCTGTTCTACCCCCTAAAGATTTGGGTCACCTTCACCGACCCGTATTGTGCTTGCAATGAGCGGACTAGTTTCAAGTAATTTGCCATTCTTGGGTCCCTTGCTTCAAAATCCCTGTTGATTGCTTAAAATTACACTATTATCTTAGTCTTTGTAGGAAATATCACATCAATTTCATGTTTAATTACATGTAAATATGTGATTTTGAAATATTTCTCAAACATATACTCATTACATGTATTTTTCTCATGTAGGAGATTAAAACCATTCATCTAATCACACAGACATGCTGTCAAGAGAATCCAAGGGTCAAGATCAATTGGAGCATGGATTTTGAAGTATTAAATAAGTCAAAATTGTGTGAGAATAAAAAAGGGAAGAAAGAAATTCGTCTATGCCAAAATTGAAAAAATCCTAATTTGGAAACATCCTGCACTATTTCAGTATTTTTGCCATAAATTCTTGCACAAATGTCTGATTGACCTAATTCTTATGGCCACGAAAAGAAGGCTTGAAGATCTACAACTTTTCAGTTTATTAGAAATTCCATAAAAATCTTTTTGAGGGTCAAAAATGGGCTGGAAACTGAGAGTGGATAAAATTCCAAAAATCAAGGGATTCCCATCATAAATTTGTGGGATTTCTGTTTTTCTTTTCGAGGAGGCTGAAGTTATAGTAGAAGAAAAACCCTAAAACATTTTTCATCTTTTGTTTTTAGACATTTAGCATTGTTTTGATGGATTTCTTTTGCATAACTATGTGTGGCTAAACCTCTAGCTAGGGTTAGATGTGAAACCCAACATTTTTATCATGTGTTCCTGGGATTATGTACGTGCTTTCTATGGATTGATGATTGAATTTTGAGATTGATTAACTATTTGGAATCATTGCATGTTGATAAGTTTTTAATATTTAATATGATTTTTATTTATATCGAATGCTTGAACTCCTTGATTCATTATGATTTGAGAATTTATTGAATGTTCAATCACTTATATTCAATCTACTTTATACTTTGTTTGAGTACTTTATTTTTTTATCTTCCAATTAGGCAAGTTGGCTCTCTACTCTAATTGAGTTAAAAATAATCTAAGTTCATGTGATAAAATATTAGGTGGATCCTTGAATCCCTAGTGTTTTCTCTCCATCAATTTCTCTTAGATTTATTTTGCTATTCTCAATTGTAGTTTCAATATTATTTTGCTCCATCTTTGGGTGGAAAAACAAACAAACAACTGTTTTTATTTACTACTTAATAATGGAGGTTTTAACATTAGTTTCAATTATTCCCTGTGGATCGACCTCAGACTTACCAAGATATTATTACTTGTGAAAAACCTGCACTTGGGTTTTCATTATTTAAATCGCAACAAGTACCCCTAAGTCACTGTTATATGAGCCACAGACTAACCACCCATATGGCTGGTAATGTTCAGCTAAACCAAACCCTAAATTTGTAGTTGAATTTGAGGATAGTTGGGACCTCCTAATGTAGACACCATATTTTGTACCCATTACGACTCGGGCCCCGTTCCCCAATGATGCTCAAACTTTAAGGCCCAAGGCCAGTTTAGAGCCCAATCAAATATCATATTGACTTGAGGAGTGTTAAAATGGAAAATATAACCTTTTAAATGAGCAAAAATCTATTTTTGGAAATAAAATGACCAAAGAGGCCTTCAGCCCACGTACTTGGGCAGTAGCCTGCGTATGTAGGCCAAAGCATGCGTACTTAGGCACTCTCTTGCATACGCAACTAGAGTTTCAGAAACATAAGAAATGCAAGTTTTCTGCAATAATGGATGAGGTTTGAAATGAATCCTACATCGTTTGAAGCCATTCCAAACCCCATTTTTTCCACTATATAAAACCTTACATGGTACATTTTCAAAACACACAGAAATCCCACGAGAAAAACCTAAGATTCACTAGAAAATAGTGAATCAAAAGGGAGTTTTTCACAAAACACCCTCAAGTCAATTTTACTTGATTGAGACCTTTTGTGGCCCCAAATCTTTTAGTTTAAGATTACTAATCGCTTGTTTAATGACTTGTGATAGATTTGACAGAGGGGAACAATCAAAATCAAAGCTTGAGAACTCCTTTTTGAGGTATCAAGCTTCAACATTTCTTTTTTCTTTTTAGTTTTTCTTTTCTATTTTAATCTCATTTTTTGCTTAGTTTGTGTTTATACATGTTTGTTTTATAAGCATGTTAGGTTGTTAGAATTAAGGTTTTCTTTTGTGCTATGTTTTTCCGTTTTGTGTTTCTAGGTTAGGGTTTGTGAACAAGCTTCACGCACGCATGTCATAAGCATGTGTACGTAGGTTAAACCTTGTGTACGCAAGCCTCTAGCTGTGTATGCGAGCACTTTCCTAAAAACCCTAATTCGGATTTCTTTTTTCGTTTGGTTTGCTTGTTTCACATGTTTTACATCTGTTTAAGCCCTTTTCATATGTTTATACGTATCTGAGTCTCTGTCTTGCATGCTTGCATATCTTTAATATGTTTAGATTAGGGTTTTATGTTTATGTCTTGTTTAAATACCATGAACATTCATTCACATGTCCATGCATTAATGCCATAGGTGCTGTGTTGCTACAAGGTAAGCAAGGTACGTTATGCATTCATATGAACTTGCGTTTGGGTTGATTCAATCTTTTCTTGATGAATATACAAAATATGTACCATGCTCTTAATTAATAATGCGATGTTGTTTGCTACCATGTTAACATGATATGCTTGCTGCCATGCTTGGGTTGCTGCCTTGCTTTAAGATGCATGATATGATTTCACATGCTAGGGTTTCTCATATGTGTTTGGCTTTCTTTTACCTTAATATCTCAAATATCTCGTTTAAATCTAGCATGTGCTCCTCCGACTTCTTTCTCTTAACTACCATGTCGTCAGTATACAACTCTACTTTTTTTCCAATCTACTGCCTAAGCATCTGGGTGACCATTTGTTGGTAAGTTTCCCCGTCATTTTTCAAACCGAAGGGCATAACGGTGTAATGGTAATTACCTTATGGAGAAATGAAGGAAATCTTCTCCTAGTCCTTGGCCGCTAGGGCAATCTGGTGATATCCCTAGAAGGCGTCCAAGAAACTCATTCTTGGATGACTATACGTGGCGTCTACTAACTGGTCAATCTTCGAGGGGTCCATAGGGCATACTTTGTTTAGATGTGTAAATTCAACTCAGACCATTTACTTCCCATTCTTCTTCTTCTTCACCACCACAGTATTGGCCAACCAGTCTGGGAAGAACACTTCTTTTATGAGCCAAGCCTACTTCAACTTCTCTACTTCCTTTTTCATGGCTTCCTTGTGAGGCTTGGCCAACCATCTCGGCTTTTGCTTCTTGGGGGATAATAGGGGTCCACATTCAATCTGTGCACTATAAACTCTAGGTCCACCCCAAGCACCTTGTATGGATTCCATGCAAAAACATCCAAATTCTAGACTAATGGCAATAGTACTTACACACGATCCTTGGTTGGAAGGCTCTTCCCTATCCAAAAATTCTTATCCTTGTAGGGCAAGATGTGGACCTCAACCAACTCCTCAGCACTATGAAATTCACCATCACTTCCTTCCCTTCTATTACCACAGGGAGCTTGATCTGCCCTATAAGCATCACCATCTTCTCGTCAAATCCCACTAACAGGGTGTCATACTTAGTGAGGTCCTCATCTTTCAAATCCAACCCTTCATGCAAATCGAGGTACATGATCTTCGCCCACTACCTAGATCGACCATAACTCTTTTGATAAGGAACCCCCCGATTTGGAGGGTCACAACCAATACGTCGTCGTGTGGTTGAGTTGTTCCCACGAGGTCATCGTCGTCAACAGCTATCTTCTCCTTACCAGACTTTGGCTTCTTCCCAGGGCGGCCTATTATCTCTGGTTCCTACTGGGGAGTAATGTTGAGTATCCCCCTTCGGTGGCTGGTGCTAACCTCAATTGACGCGGTGTGTACAACTTCAATGATGTGGAGGGGAGGTGGCATTGCCCTTCTTTAGCTTCCTAACGCCTGTCCTACTGTACCCCCTCCTTAATCGACCACATACTCTCTTAGATGCCCCACTTTAACCAGCTGTTCCAAGTAATCCTTGAATGTCCTGCACTGCTCGGTGGTATGCCCCTTATCCCAATGATAAGTGCAATACAGGTTTTGGTTCGTTTGAGTCGAATCTCTGCTCATTTTATCAGGCTAGCAAAAATAGGACTCATGCATAATCTTCACCAAGAATTTGTGTACAAGCTCCTTAAAAGCGATCTTTGCCCCTTCTACTCAACTAACGGGGATTTACCCCCTGACGTCTTTTCTAGGCCTTTGTTGAAAACCCCCAGTCTGGTGTTCCCTTTGGTACTGAAATGCAGTAGGGGCCTTCCCTTTACTCTGTGACCTGTTATCTTCCAATCTCTTGTGTTCCTCTATTTGCCTAATTACTTGATGCATGTTCTTAGGGAGCTTCATAGTCAAGGAGTCCCTTAGTTCGAACTTGTAAGGAAGCCCCAATTTAAATGTGCTCACAGCCACCTATTCATTTCCTCCTCCAATCTCATTATACAACTCTTAGTATCTGTCCGTGTATGACTGGAGAGTCTCCCCACTCCCATCTTTATGGATGGCAGGGCATTAATAGGTGTACATTACACCACTAAGGCATGGGAGAATGCATATGTGGTTGGATCTGGGCCCTACACGTGGAATGACTGTGAGCAAAGGAAGAGGAAGCATTAGCTAAAAGATCCTATTCTTGGTTCGTCTTTGAAGGCGTGACGCCTTGAGAAGGAAGTGACTTACAAAAAAGGAGACAGTGACTTTCAAAGGTCAGTAATTATGAGGACACCCTTTATTGGTTGAATGCATGTAGGACCACTTCAGAAACACGTGTATTATTCACAGTACTCCCGATGTCCCTCTCAACGTCCAAGACTTGTTTCCCAAGCAATGGCAAAGTCACCTACCCACGGGTCCCAGTGTCACATTAGCGCAATCTCTATCCTCTACTTAGCAGAAAATATCACAGCTATGCAAAGGTCCACAATAGATAAATGATGACTTAACACCTGTCTTTGTACTCAGTCATATACCTCAGACTATAAGAAGAACATGCAGTTGTATTTTAGGGTAAGAACCTAAGTAGATATTTGGAGGAGAGAGTAGAAAGTGATGAAAAAATGCATGTTTATATCGTATACAAAACATACGCAGCGGAAAATTGACGGATCTATTTTATTCGCAATTGTTAACATGTACTATGCAAATTTCAGAATCAAGAACAAGAAAGCGTACCTTAGTGTAGTGAAAATCAAAACCAAAATCAGAAGTACTCGGGAACACTTTTAATCTTCACCCCAATTCTACTTTACGCCCAAGAAGTGTGGTCTCTCAATCAGTTTCCAAGGGAGAATGATAGAGTGTCTCACTCTCACATACACACCATTTCACAATGATGTCTCTCTTTTTCATACATTAAAATTCTATATGTTTCTCTCCTTATACTGATTATCTAATTAGGCTAGCCTTTTGGGCCTTTCCAATTGGGCTTTAGTATGTGGCTTGGAGTGGGACCAATAAGACACTAGCTCTAATGGGTCTTAGGCTTTTCTGTCAACTCTTGACAAGTCCAAAGTTACCATTAACTATATTTAATACCACTATATAAATATAGTTGCACTCTAGGCCTTATTAATAAATTATATCCCAAGACTTTATTATACATGCAACCCCTTCATAATATATTCGTAGTAATACAAAGTCATAAATGCAGACTACCACTTTGTAGATTACTAGATCTTAATCCTTGAGTACTGATATGCATTGATAATAGCTTAATTTTGCATATTTATATCATTGTTAGAAAGCATTATCATACTTATTTTGAGGTAATTCATGCATTTTATATTTGGTTTTGGAATAATGGTGAATAATCAATTTTGTGCTTAATTGAATCTTATTGCGTGAATTTGTCTTTTGTAGGAGAATGAAATTAAATAAGTGGATTTGTGCAAAGAAGAAAGCTAATGGACTTTACTTTTATAAGGGCCATGATGAAGTTAAAGAAGGCCAACTCAATTAAATTTAAGTCCAATTGGAGCAGAGAATCAAAGGAAATTTGCACCAAATCCAAGTTCAATTCGGATTAGGATCCCAGCCTACACATGAGTTAGTATTTTTGGCATAACTTTCGGCTCAGATGTCCAATCGAGATGATTCAAGTTGAACTGGAAATTTAACTTAAAAGGCTACAACTTTTTAATTTACCAAAAGTCCAAATTCTGACTTTAAATGGCCAAAATCGTCGGTTAAGTGAAGCCTAAAAATTTGGGATTTTTCCCAAACGAGAATTCAACTTGTAATGGGATTCCTTGACCTATTTAAAGGCTCTTTAGGGAATAATTTAGGGGGAGGTTAGTACTAGGGCTGGGGGTTGAACATAGAGAGTGTGGCTACTTCTTTGGTTTTCTTCCATGACAGTTAGTTTTATTTTATTTGTCTAGTTTAATGTTTAGTATTTTATTTTAATTACTATGAGTAGCTAAATTTATAATTAGGGTTGAGGATGAAACCTTGTTAAAGATTATTAGTAATATTTATGTGATTTGATTTTTCCCACAATAGTTTTTCTCTAATGATTTAAATTGTTCTTGATTCATATCAATTGACTAAGATGAGATTCTAGATACGAGTTCAATCATTTTTTTCTCATGATTTAGGATTTATCTTAATTAATTGAATGCTTGGTTTATTAATTCTTAATTATAAAATTGGATATCGCTTGTGATTTATCTGTCAATGTATACAATTTATGATTTGATTTTTAGAATTGGATATATCTTGTGATTTATTTGGCTATAGATACAATTGATGATTTGATTTTATACTTAAGAAGTGAAGAAGAACATGCTTTTGATTTTTAAAATACGGATTTTAATGAGAATATTTTTCATGATAGCAAGATTGATTTTTAGATTATCATGTAGTGAGTTGGAAAAAATTAATGATCATAAATATATGCTGATATGACTTACAAGGCGGATTCCAAAACCTTAATTCATTTCCCTTGATTGTTTACATCTTTTTATTGCTTTATATCTTTTGCTTAGTTTAACTATTTGCTTAATTTGATTATTTACTTAGTTTATTTAATTTAAAAACAACTAATTTTTATTAAACTAGATTAGGATTAATTTGGTTAAGATTTAATTAATTTCCTACGTTCATTCAAGTCCATGTGGGTTCGACGTCGTTCTTGTCAAACTATACTTCGGTACGGTTTATACACTTGCGAGTATTATAAAATTTCACAACAAGTACCGGTTTAATCCTTTAAGTTATTCATCATATATTTATGAAATCCAATTTCATAAATATATACTTTAGTAACTATTTACTAAAGTAGTTAGGCCTAACATTCTGAATAACAAACCCATTAAACTTATCTCAATGGAATATTTTGTATCTCCGTTAAGAGACTATGAATTCCATCTTGAGAATATATGTTCCATCAACACTAAATGTGGTTGCCCAACATACTGAGGTTTTGACCGTAACTTTAGATCTCACTCCTGATATATCAAAGCAACTTATACTTCATGATCAGGCCCATTATTCTCTTAGGATTAAGAGTTCATATAAATATAAGTCATGAGATTTATCATTCAATTGACAGTAGTTAGGAGAATAATAAATCTCACAGCGATCCAGTTCAATATGTCTTTACTCTTAAAACATATCAACATACCAACTAGAAGTCTCCACTTCCATGATCAAGACAAATCATCTTAGTTGATATGTTATAGTCTTCGCAGATGAAATGCCCAATTTCATCACTGACTACGAACTACAATTCCGAGTTTACAAAGAACTTGTGATTTATATCTTCTGTGACTTTTCACATAAATCACATACTATACATCTCATTGACTATATGATAATGTCCAATATTCATGTTACCATTATTTTAGATTATAATAAAACAACTTTATTAATGCAACAATAAGTCATACATAATGTCATACTTAGCATCATACAATAGGATTTAAGGGCACTAATCCTAACAGAAAGTTGATAAGATAGGAAGGTAGCAAATAGGGTCTCTCTTTAAGGAAGAATACCCTTATTGTACAAGAGTGGCCACTTTTTCCTCACATAATACAAATCTGAGCAAAGCAAGAACATTCCATTCTTGCTGAAATTGTTGTTTTTCATCCCTTTTCTAGGGTTTTCCATGTACATCTTATGTCCTTTTACGTTCTTTCCATCACTTTCTTCTTCTCTAACATGCGTCATGTTAAAGTTAGCATCTTTGTCACTTAGAAGCTTCTTCATGTAGATGTACTGTTAGATAACATAGTTTATTCCTCTATATAAGCTTAAATCAAACTTACACGTATAATGGGCTAGGGGACTTGGCTACAAGTCACAAAGCGCGCCCCAAATGCCTGTATTAACTCCTTGAAGTTGTGGATGGAACCCTTCTTCAGACTGTTGAACCACCTCATTGTCATGGGGCCAAGACTAGAAGGGAACACCTTGCACAAAATTCCATCATTCCAAGAATAAAAGGCCATAAGTTAGGTGAAATTACATATGTGCTCTACCATATCCTTCTTACCATCGTAACAGGTTAAAGGCAGGCGATTCAAATGTCTCGGCATTTCGGTACGCTCTATTTCCTCAGAAAAAGGTGGCTTGGCTATCCTTCTTAGTGCTCAGCTCATGGCGTCCATGGTAGCATTTTAGTGCCCCTCCCTTTCTCTTCTCAGAGATACTGACTATCTTTAGACTTGTTTGACCTTTCCCTTGACCACCGAGAGTGGTTATGGTGAGATGATCCCTCTGTATGATTTCCCACCGAGTTATGGTCATGGGATAATCCCTCAGGAGTCCTCCTTCGGTGCTTTTGCCTTGTCTTCAACTCCAACTACCTAACTTACCTTCGTAGACTTTCTAACTCGCAATCCCGGTCACTATGGTACGAACCTTTTGGCATGTATGATACCATCCTTTCTCCCTAGGATGAAGCTACATGCGAGTCATCTTGAGTCTTATGCCAATCGCGGTCGTAGCACTCCTTCCTTCACTCATGTTCCACTAACCTAAGAACCCAGGATGAGCCTTTGGATCAGTTTCCACCAGACCATACCTTCATTTGCATATCGCTTCACCGTCCAGAAGTATCCTTCGCCACCTCTAGACCTTCAGCGTAGTAGAAGATTCCCACATATGGCACCAATTGTAACGGGTTGTTCTTAACAACCTTGGACTCTTGGGCTTAGGTCCTCATTTACTTGTACTCTGGGTTAGGCTTATCCCACAATAGGAGGTCCAAGAAATGGCTCTTAAGGTTACTGAGGGAATTTAGCTTATTTTGGCACCAAACTCTCTTAATCATGGCTCAACCAAGACAATGGTTGTATAGCTAAGCCCCCACCTTGAAATCTGAACAAGATTTCTTAGTCCCCAAGATGTATTTTTCCTTATTACTCTCGTGTTTCCTTCCCCGAAATTTTCATCCCCTAATCCCTCCCTCTCTTCCTCTCTTTATACGCTCCTCTTAGCGAGGTTGTCATGATGAGAGGATATTCCCCACATCATTGGGCCCCTCCGTATTGTATCTCTAGACAAAGGGGGGCCTCCTTCTATTGCTGACGTGACATCCTAGTAACTTGTGCTTAGCGCCAGTTATTGCTCTATAGGCGAATTTTCCCAAGGCATTATCCCTCATTCACGACATTCTCCCTCATTCACGGCATGTCTTGAGGTTACTTGGTCGGCTTGTTTAGCCAGGCCATTGCAACTCGGCTAAGTGGGTTAAGATGGGCCGAGATGATTCGGTGAGTGGGCTTTGTAATTCGGAGCCGTCCTACTATTCTTAGTCCGTATAACAATAATCTAAAATAGTATTCTAAATACAATTTAGTATACAATACAACTACATAGTACAGTAGTCCACAAAAGTTATTAATAATTTAAAGATTTGTAAGACAACAACCATTGAAAGCATAAACAAATATAATTAAATAACTAATCATACATTTTTGTCAAATTAATAATAATTTATGATATTTATATGTAATATCACTTATATAAAAATATATGATAAAGGTAGATAAATAATAATAATGTCCTATTGTATAAAAACTAGTTACAACTTGCCACATATTATTGTGAAAATACTGTAAAAGTAACTGTGAGAGACCGGGAAACTTTGTTGCTCTCAGAAAAGGGGTTAGGCATCGACTCTTTCCCTTTTCAGGATCATCTGGAGTCGTCACTTATTTTATAAGTAAAATAAGAAAACTTTACAAACTATAATATATCTTGAATAGTATGCATTCTTATTAATTGGAAATAATTACATCAAGGTAGAAAGAACATTACATTTCTTTGATTCCTCGATACATCTAGTAAAAAAAGGGAAAATACAAAGCCTTGTTTCATAGTTACAATCTACCCAAAATAAAATAAGACACTAAATCTATCATGTTAGGACATATGTGATTCATGTTAGGAACATATGTCATCATGTATTGGCTAATCCTTTGACAAAACGCACTTTACTTGTAATTGGGTAAATCTAGAATGTGTTTAATGCTTCAAGGAACAAGGTTTCAAGTTCAAGTGTTAAAACCGTGCAAGTCTATCCAAGAATCAAGTGATCAAGTGTTCGTTTTTAAAGCTCGACAGCTAGCTCAACAGCTAGTATCTATCGAGATTTAAAAAGTTGTTTAAGCTCGAAGCTCGACAGCTGCTCAACAGATAAGGTATCTATCGAGAATTATGAAAATTAGATTTTCAATTCTGATTTCATTCCAATCTGTAAGTATGTGATTGGGTTTTTTTTCTCACAACCTTAAACATATATAAGGATTATTTTAAGGGCTGCCACAAGTTGCATAGTTGCACAAGTGTGAAGCAAAGAGTTGTTCATGCAAATTGTGACCGGAAACCTAGTTTGCCCTAGTTCTTCTTTCTCTTGAAAAAACTGTTGTGTTTGTACACCGTAGGGATTTGTCACCAAACAACTTCGTGATCTTCATCATGTGATGAACTGAAGAACTTTGCAGCCAATATCCTTCTCAAGTTGGTGATTAAGTCCCGTACTGGGATCGTCGCATCTATTGGTTAGTCACGTACTGAGAGCCATGCATTAAAAGGAGAGATTGTCACTACAAAACAAGTCCAATTGGGTATTGGGGTAAGGGTTCAACCGTTGGTTGGTATAAGGTACTGAGATTCCTTATTGTTAGGATTTGTGCCCTTAAATCCTATTGTATGATGCTATGTATGATATTATGTATGACATTATGTATGACATGATGTATGACTTAATATTGTGATTGATAAAGTTGTTTTATTATTATCTAAAATAATGGTAACATGAATATGAGACATTATCATATAGTCCATGAGATGCATTGTATGTGATTTATGTGAAAAGTCACAGAAGATGTAAATCACAAGTTCTTTGTAAACTCAGAATTTATAGTTCGTAGTCGGTGATGAAATTGGGCATTTCATCTGCGAAGACTGTAACGTGTCAACTAAGATGATTTGTCTTGATCATGGAAGTGGAAACTTCTAGTTGATATGTTGATATGTTTTAAGAGTTAAAACATATTGAACTGGACCGCATTGTGAGATTTATTATTCTCCTAAAGACCGTCAAATGAATAATAAATCTCACGACTTCTATTTGCATGAACTCTTAATCCTGAGAGAATAATGGACACGATCATGAAGTGTAGGTTGCTTTGATATATCGGGAGTGAGATGCGAAGTGACGGTCAAAACCTCGGTATGTTGGGCAGCCACATTTAGTGTTGATGGAACATATATTCTCAAGATGGAATTCATAGTCTCTTGATGGAGATTAAAATATTCCCTTGAGATAAGTTTAATGGTTCGATTATTCGAGAGAGTTAGGCCTAACCACTTTAGTAAGAAATTACTAAAGTATATATTTATGAAATTGGATTTCATAAATATATAATGAATAACTTTAAAGAATTAAACCGGGTACTCAAGGATAAGATGTAGTAATTTACAAAGTGGCAGTCTACATTTATGACTTTGTGTTACTACGAATATTTTATGAAGGGGTTACGTGTATAATAAAGTCTTGGGATATAATTTATTAATAAGGCCTAGAGTGCAATTATATTTATATAGTGGTATTAAATATAATTAATGGTAACTTTGGACTTGTCAAGAGTTGACGGAAAAGCCCAAGGCCCATTGGAGCTAGTGTCTTATTGGTCCCTTTTGGTCCCACTCCAAGCCACACACTAAAGCCCAATTGGAAAGGCCCAATAGGCCAACCCAATTAGATAATCAGTTAGTTATAAAGGGAGAAACATACAGAATTTTTATAAGAAGAGATTAGAAAAGAAAAAAAAAACGGTGTGTGAGAGAGTGTGAGACACACTTTCATTCTCCCTTTGAAAAACTGATTGAGAGACCACACATCTTGGGCGTAAAGTGGAATTGGAGTGAAGATTAAAAGTGTTCCCAAGTGCTTCTAATCTTTGTTTTGAATTTCTCCACACCAAGGTACGCTATCTTGTTCTTAAATTCTGAAATTTACATTGTGCACGTTATCAATCATGAATGAAATAGATCCTAGTTCGTCGCTTCCGCTGTGGGTTTTGCATGAGATGCAAAACCAGATTTTTTTCCTTCACTTTACTTGTAACCGCTTGTTGTGATAACAGTGAATTCTCGGGAGTGGTGACCTTAAAATCACCCGGTGGAGTTTTTGCCTTGGAGGTTTTCCCCATTCGAAAACAAATTACCTTGTCAACTTTATTTTTTGCTGCATTTTATTTCAGTTGGTGATTTCTTTGTGCTACCATGAACATTGCATCTTAATTTGATTAATTAATAAACTTGGCTAATTAATCAATTAATTTATCACAAGGGGTCAATACATTCTTGGCCTATCATACCAACCTAAGATTCTAATGTTCGAGGGCTTGGCTACAGATGGGAAGATGTTAGCCACCCACCCTACCCAGACAGAGTTTGAACTTCTAGACTTTAAATAACCATTAAATACCCATATTCAAACTGTCAAATGATGTACAACAAATGCCATGTCAAATCCTAGACCTAGGGTTAAAATACTATTTAAGAACCTTAGATTTGCAATTTTAATTTGTGTAAAAAAAAGTTTGATGAGAATGCTTGGTGAAAAAATTAAATTTAAGTTTCCATAAAAGAAAAATAATGAATTTTTAAAAAAGTCAGATCTGGTTTGGATTTTTAAATGTGAAAAAAAAAAACAGATTTTTTATGAAGTACAAATTTTATATGAAAAATGCAGATCTGGTTTTGTATTTTTTTTTTTAAAAAAAAGGGGTCAGATTTTTATTTTGAATAATGCATAGCAGATTTTAAAAAAAAAAAATATTGATCAGATTTTTGTTTTGAAAATAGCAGAACAGATTTTATAAAAAATTATAGATAAGTCTTTTATTAAAAAATAGACTAGATTTTAAAAACAAAAGTTCAGATTAGATTTTATAAACAAAATACGAATCATATTTTATAAACAAAATACAAATCAGTTTTTTTTTTTATTAAAAAATATAGATCAGATTTTATTAAAAAAAAAAGTTCAGATCGGATTTTATTTTTGAAAATCGTGGAGAAAATGTAGATCTAGTTTTAGTTTGAAAAACAGGGAGAAAAATGCAGATCTGATTTTAGTTTTTAAAAAAATATGAAGAAAAAAAATGCAAATCTAGGTTTAGTTTTGAAAAAAACATGGAGAAAAAATGCAGATTTGGTTTTAGTTTTGAAAGAAACATGGAGCTTTTATGATGGGTTCTTTTGCAGATCTATAATCTTAAGAAGAAAGTCAACCCTAAATTTGGGCATGTCCATCAACTAATCATGTGAATTTTTCAAAAGCAAGAAGAGAGCATGCAATAACATATGACAAACATGGTTATATGAACACAAGAAGCAACATCACCTTCATAGAAAATAAAGCATAGATGAGAGCATGTTCTTGAAATTAAAATAAAAACAAAATCATGTTACGGAAAGTAAAGTTAGAATAATACCTGCATTAACGTATTCCACAAGCAGAGAACTATCCTAAAGATCAAAAATAATGAAGTTTTAAGGATCTAGTAAGGCCACTTAACAGAAAAGAAATTCCTAAAGCAAAGTTTCCAGAATTTCTTTAATGGAAGGGGAGAGAGAAGTCTTAAAAAGGGGGTCTTGATTTCTGGTTTTAATTCCCTATTTATAGAGGCATGGTGCTTAAAAAATAAGGTAGATTTGATCATATACGAATTAGGTCAAATTTTTATACCTAAAAAATCAAAATGGATGTGTTTTGGCTTGATCTGATGATTTTTGGGCCAGGCCTCAAAGTTGTGCCAATTAGCACTAGGGAAGTGCTGATTGGCACTCCAGGAGTGCTGATTGGCACTCTCAAGTCACTACAAGAAAAATTCCTATTAGCGACCAAGAATTTTTTACGAATCCAAAAAACCCTATCAAAAAATCTTATCTGTGATGGTAAAATAAAGCCCTCGCAAATACTTGGTAAAATGTGAAATATTTGTGACCAACAAAAAAAGCTATTGCAATTATGTGTTATAGCCGTCACAAATACTAATATTTTGGAGGGAAATTTCCCTCCATATTATTTGCGAGGGACAATTAAAAATCTCTCACAAAAAGTGTATTATTTATGACGGTTAAAAAAACCGTCACTAATACTAAATTATTTGCGAGGACTACGATTGACCTTCACAAATAATCATTAAAATATCAAAAAATTTGGAGGGAAATGTTCCCACCAAATTATTTCCGAGGGACAATAAAAATCCCTTACATAAAGTTTATTTTTTGTGTGGATTAAAAATATGCCCTTACTAATATTATATTATTTGCAAGGGCCACCATTGACCTTCGCAAAAATAATAGAATATTCTTTAGATACTAGGATTACCTCTATTGAAGGATGTCTTATACATCAAAAGGCTTAAGGTGAATCTCTTAAGCATCACTCAAATATGTGATGAGGACTTCCTTGTTCAATTCTCAAAGAAAGGATGTATAATTATTGATGAAGAAGGGATTCAAGTCTTGGAGGGTGTTAGTACATATGTGATTCAATGTTAGGAACATATGTCACTATTTTATGTAATTGGATAATCCTTTGACAAAACACATTTTACTTGTAATTGGGTAGATCTAGAATGTGTTTAATACTTCAAGAAATCTTGTTTCAAGTTCAAGTATCGAAGCCATGCAAGTCTGTCCAAGATTCAAGTGTGAAAAGTTCTGTTCATAAAAGCTTGACAGCTAGCTCGATAGCTAGCATCTATCGAGACTTGAAGAGCTGTTCCAACCCGTGGCTCGACAGCAGCTCGACAAATAGAGTATCTACCGAGATTTATGAAACTCAGAATTTTTGGTCTATTTTTCATCCAATCCGTGATTATATGTTTGGACTTTCTTTTCTCAACACCCTAGACATATAAAAGGATTATTTTAAGGGCCATCAAAGGTTGCACAACCAAGACACAAGTTGCACAAGTGTTGAGCAAAGTTTGTTCAGGTAAATTGTGACCGAAGATCTAGTTCACCCTAGTTCATCTTTCATGTAAAGAAGCTGTTGTGTTTGTACGCCGTAGGGTTTTGTGACCAAGGAGCTTCTCAATCTTCATCATGTGATGAACTGAAGAACTCTGCAATCAACATCTTTCTCTAGTTGGTAACTGAAGTCGCGTACTCGGATCCACGCAATTGGTTAGTCACGTACTTGGAGTCGTGCATTGAAATGAGAGATTGTCACTACAGAACAAGTCCAATTGAGTATTGGGGTAAGGGTTCAACTGTAGGTTCGTATAAGGTACTAGGATTCCTTTACTTGTAACTGCTTCATGTGATAATAGTGAATTTTCGAGAGTGGTGACCTTAAAATCACCTAGTGGGGTTTTTGCCTCAGAGGTTTTTCCCATTCGTAAACAAATTACCGTGTCAATTTATTTTCAGCTGTACTTTAGTTTATTGGTGATTTGTTTGTGCTACCACTCGTTTGCATGTTAATTTGATTAATTAATAAACTTGGCTAATAAATCAATTTATTTATCACAACGGGTAAATACGTTCTTGGCCTATCAAGTGGTATCAAAGCAGGCACACTCTAATTAGGGTTTAATCTTTGCTGTAAGATCCATTGACCCCTATATGTCATGGATAAAGGACAGTCACTTATTGTACCTCCTTTATTTGATGGAACTAACTATGCATACTGGCAAGCTGTGGAGATAGGCCTGACCAAGCCGAAGGAAGCGCCGGCCGACTGGGATGATGCAAAGATCAAGGCGGCTAACTTCAACAACAGAGCATTGAATGCCTTATTCAGTGCAGTCACACTAAAGGCCAAGAGCAGTGACACTGATGAGTCTTCCGACGAAGAAGATTCTAAAATGAAGTCCTAGATCACCCGGCAATTCAAGAAGTTCATGAAGAATGCCAATGCAAAAGGCTTTGATAAGGACTGTAAGCAATCAAGTTCTTCACCATATAAGAGCCAAGGCAAAGGAAAGAAGGATGCAAGGGATGGCGGTCAGTACACTGTTCCTTCAGGGCTAAAGTGTTTCAGTGTTAAGGATTCGGTCATATGAAACAAGAGTGCCCTACTTATCTCAAGTCTATTGGGAAAAGCAAGGCACTTGCTACTACCTTGAGTGACACTGAACCTGAGGATGATTCCAAAAATAAGAATGACGGAATCCTAAATGCCTTCACCACTTGTGTCAATCCTACTGAAGGGATTGTAAAAGAGGTGGATGAAGGAGAAAACTTGGCGGAGTCAAAATTTGAGAAGATGGATGAGCAAGATGACATCCACACTGCCTATATAAAGTTATACAAAGTCTCAGAGAAACATGAGAAGTTGTATAGGTTGGCCACCAAGAAGCTCAGTGATGTGGAGCTTGAAAGAGAAGAACTCTCCGCAAAGTTTGATGAAGCCAATCAGACTATAGGTGCACTGAGGTTTGAGAACAATTTCTTGGCTGAGAAGACTAAGAAACTTGAGGAAGAACTGTTCCAAGTCAGAGTTCAACTGGAAAGGTCTTCAAGCACTAAGCTCGATGAGATGCTTAGTCTTCAGAAATCTGCTTCTGATCGAACTAGTTTAGGGTATGATTTCTCTTCTTCTAATATTGCTTCTACTAGTACTACTGTTTTTGTTCATCCTAGTAATAATGTTGAAATTGGGAACACTAATGTGAAAACTGATTTAGCTAGTGAGAACATAGACAAGGGTAAATCTATCTTAGGAGCACCTCCTAAGCAGGATAAGAAAGAAGCTAAAAACCCTAGGGCTAAGAAGGCTAACTCTTAAAAGCCTAAACAGAAGAAGCAGCATCTCTGTCATCACTGTGGAGCAGCCGGTCATACTCGACCTAATTGCTATAAGTGGTTAGCCACTCTAAGTGATTCTGTCACTTTTTCTCTCTCTCCCCTTCTTGTTTTTGGTTATGCATTACTTGTGTGTTTTGCTTTACTGTTTTGAGTTAGTCTAGTTTTATGCATTGCTTTATTTTGTTTAACATGTTTTTGTTTGCCTATTTTCAGTTTTGCTTTATTTTGTTTTTCACAAAAAAAAAAATTAAAAAATTAAAAAATACAAAAATAGTGTGTGTTTGTGTACATTGGTACTTGTGTACATTGCATGGCCATTGAAACAATGTTTTCTAAACTTTGTATTTCTTGTAACTTAGATGAGCATCTCTATATACAACTAAGCAAGTGAGCTTTGTGGCTTGTGTTTGTGATGAGTAACGTTAAGTAATCTCTTGTACCCAACACTCGTATCACTTTTTTTGACGAGAATGACTAAAAAATCCTAAGAAAAAGGTATAAATAACCATCTCACCACTATTGCCCACCAATCATGAAATAACATCTGTATGCTTCAGCATAGCAAAAGTGCAATGTCAAAAAACTTAACATAATTGGATATTTCTTTTCTCTCTTTTGTATGCACATGCATGATATGCTTAATAAAAGAAAATATATGCAAAGAAAAATAAAAAGCAAAAAGATCAAAATGCTTTATATATGATTGCAAGCGTGTACTCTAGGAGACGTGGGAGTTATAGGATGTACCTCGAAGGTGATAGTCCCCAGCAAACAATTATGATCGTGTGTGAGTTAAAAGTGATTTACGAATATAGCACTTTGTATTCTTTAGATGAACCTTTTGTTTACAGTCTAAAAAAAAAAACTTTTTATATATATCCTATATAAGAAAGGCCTGTCCTTATTTTCTAAAACATTGTACCCATAAAAAAATGATAGCACTTTCAACTTCAAAATGGTAGCCTAAAATTCAAGAATTCCAACCTTTTGTACTCTCTCTCTCTCTCTGTCTCTCAAAAGTGAATAAAAAAATTTTCCCATTAAAATAATGCATAAAAGATGAATTCATAGATCAAATAGTAAATTACATCCGATTGGCATGAAAATTGGCATGCATGTTAAGAACATATAGAACATGTAATCCAGTGGTTGGATTTTCAAAATGTGAATTCAATAATAAGTTATTGGGTGATGTAACATTTTTTTGAGTTACAACACGTGTAACTAGAACCCAATTCTATATTTTTTAATTTGATGTGAATTTTAACAAATCTACCGTTAGATTACATTATCTTCATATATTTTTTATGCTTATAAAATTTCAAGGTGATCAAATATTAATTTTCATGTTATCAATTAATTGATTAAATTCAAGTTTTTGTAGTTTAAAATAATGCATAAAAGATGAGTTTATAGATCAAATGGTAAATTACATCCGATTGACATAAAAATTGGTATGGATGTTAAGAACATGTAGAGCATGTAAACCAATGGTTGAATTTTCAAAATATAAATTCAATAATAAGTTATTGGGTGGTATAACATTTTTTAGAATTACATCAGGTGTAACTTGAACCCAACCCTATATTTCTTAATTTGATGTGAATTTTGAAAAATCTACTATTAGATTACATTATCTTCGTATATTTTCATGCTTACAAAATTTTAAGGTGATCAAAGATCAATAGTCATGTCATCAATCAATTGTCTAGATTCAAGTTTTAGTAGTTTAAAATAATGCATAAAAGATGAGTTTATAGATCAAATGGTAAATTACATCCGATTGGCATGAAAATTGGCATTTATGTTAAGAACATATAGAACATGTATTCCAATAGTTGGATTTTCAAAATGTGAATTCAATAATAAGTTATTGGGTCATGTAACATTTTTTAGAGTTACAACACGTGTAACTAGAACCCAACTCTATATTTTTTAATTCGATGTGAATTTTGACAAATCTACCGTTAGATTACATTATCTTCATATATTTTTCATGCTTATAAAATTTCAAGGTGATCAAATATTAATTGTCATGTCATTAATTAATTGATTAAATTCAAGTTTTTGTAGTTTAAAATAATGCATAAAAGATGAGTTTATAGATCAAATGGTAAATTACATTTGATTGGCATGAAAATTGGTATGTATGTTAAGAACATGTAGAGTATGTAAACCAACGATTGAATACCCAACCCTATATTTCTTAATTCGATGTGAATATTGACAAATCTACCGTTAGATTACATTATCTTTGTATATTTTCATGCTTACAAAATTTCAAGGTAATCAAAGATCAATAGTCATGTCATCGATCAATTGTCTAGATTCAAGTTTTAGTAGTTTAAAATAATGCATAAAAGATGAGTTTATAGATCAAATGGTAAATTACATCCGATTGGCATGAAAATTGGCATGCGTGTTAAGAACATATAGAACATGTAATCCAACGGTTGGATTTTTAAAATATGAATTAAATAATAAGTTATTGGGTGGTGTAACATTTTTAGAGTTACGTCAAGTGTAACTTGAACCCAACCCTTTATTTCTTAATTCAATGTGAATTTTGACAAATCTACCATTAGATTACATTATCTTCATATATTTTTCATGCTTACAAAATTTCAAGGTGATCAAAGATTAGTAGTCATGTCATCAATCAATTGTTTAAATTCAAGTTTTTGTAGTTTAAAATAATGCATAAAAGATGACTTTATAGATCAAATGGTAAATTACATCCGATTAGCACAAAAATTGGCATGCATGTTAAGACCATAGAGAACATGTAATCTAACAGTTGGATTTTCAAAATATGAATTCAATAATAAGTTATTGGGTGGTGTAACATTTTTTTAAGTTACATCAGGTGTAACTTGATACCTAAAAATGGTTGAAATAACCCCAAAAACCTAAAAACTAACTAAAGTTCCCCCCCAAAACATAAAAAATGAACAAAGTACCCCCCATGCCTGAAAAGATCAAAATACCCTTGATTACTTGAATACGACCAAAATACCCCCATAAATCGAAAAAATGACAAAAATACCCGTCAAAACCTAAAAAAATGACCAAATACCCCTTAAACATTAAAAATGAGTTAAGTATTTTATTAATTTTTTAAGTTTCCAGGGCATTTCGGTCAGGTTTTAGGCTTAGGATATGTGTGTAAAATTTTTTAATGCTTAGGGGGTATTTGGTTTTTTTTTTAGCTTTTGAGGGTATTTTGATCATTTTTTAGGCTTAAAGGGTATTTTTGGTCATTTTTAGGCTCAAGGGTACTTTGGTTTTTTTTTTTTTTTTTAAATTACTTTCAAAGGTATTTCAATCACTTTTTGGCTTAGGGTGTATATTGGTCATTTTTTAATGCCTAAGGGGTATTTGATTCATTTTTAGCCGTTGGGGGTATTTTGGTCATCATTTTAGGCAAAAGGGGTGTTTTTAGTCATTTTTAGGTTTCGGTGGTTTTTTGGTCTTTTTTAGGTTTCAATAGTGTTTTGGCCTTTTTTTAGGCTTCACAGGTATATTAGTTCTTTTTCATTTTTTGGGAATATTTCAACCATTTTTTGGGTGGTAGGGGTGTTTCGGTCATTTTTTAAGTTTATCGGGTAAGTTGGCCTTTTTTTAGTCTTAGGGGTATTTAGTCATTTTCAAGGATTATTAAATTATATTTTATTAATTTTGGTATTTTTTTTTTAGGTTTGAAGGGTATGTTGGTCATTTTTCATGTTATGGGGGTATTTCAGTCATTTTTTGGGTGATAGGGGTGTTTAAGTCATTTTTTAAGTTTACGGGTATCTTGCCCTTTTTTTAGTCTTAAGGGTATTTCAGTCATTTTAATGATTATTAAATTATATTTTATTAATTTTGGTACTCGAGTTTCATCTTATATTTCTATTAATTATTAAATTATATTTTATTAATTTTTTGTATTAAATTATATTTTATTACTTTTAGTGTAGGAAAAAAAAGTCCCTAAAGGCCTATTACTGCGGTTTTAAGAGCCTATTACGGCGGTTTTAAAAACGCTGCTATAGGTCCGAAGTAAAATCCATCTTCCGTAATTTTCAAAAATATTTGAAAATTTCATGACTTATTGTGTCAGCTTACAGTCGTTGCAATAAGTGAAAAAGTCGCCATAATAGGTTTAAAAGGTATTACAGCGGTTTATGCCGCTGCAATAAGTTCTATTTTCGTCACAATAAGTCCCTCGTACCACTTAAAAATTGTCAGACTTCCACTTATTTTTTTCAGCTTCCCACCATTTTGGCCTCTCATTTTCGGTCTCCCATTACATTACTTCAGATATTTTCCTCTCACACACATTTTCTCTCCCTCTCCCTCTCCCTCTCTCTCTCTTTCTCTCTCAAGGATCTCCCTTAACCCACTTCCCCTCCTCCTCTCTTCTTCTTTACTCAAAACCCACCATTTCTTTTCCAAAATTTCAAACACAAAAATACTACCCAAAACCACAAACCCTACCCAAAGCAAGGTAAGTCTCTCTAGCACTCACCAGCTCTCTCCCTTGTATCCAGCTTCCAAGTATCCCGCCGGTGGAGACCATTTTTGCAAGAAAAAGACTCCTCCTTTTGGTGAAGCAAGGTTGGAGGGTAAGTCTTTTTTTCTTCTTCTTCTTTGATTCTATGGGTAGGAAAATCATGCTTAGGACTGAAAATTTGTGGGTTTAAATTAGAGAACCTGATTGGGATAAAAAGTTTTTTAAAAAGCTTTAATCTTGATGGGGACAACACTATATGGGCACGAAGAAAATGGGAAATTCGATTTTCTCCTTTTGTATTTAGGAATGAAAGTGGGTTTAAGTTATGCCTACCATCTGTTCGATGAAATGCTCCAATAACTCTCTCTCTTTTGTAATGTAGAGCGTGTGATGCTTTGTTTTTTTTTTTTTTTTTTGTTCCGATCATACTTTAGAGTTGAACGAACAAATGGGTTTCTTTTTTTCTTTTTTAAACATTTTTTTCCAGTGTGACTTGTTTCGAAAATTTTAAGCTAGCTTAGTAGAATCAATATTACATAGTTGTAGCTATTGAAGTGCATTTAAGTTTCTTTTTATTCAGTGTTTTGTTTCTAATGATTTACAAGTTTCAACTGACCCAGTCTTAGTTTCATTGATCTCTGAGTTTTGGTATTGGAAGGATAACAAGAAAGCAAAAATGGATGGTAAGGGAAAGCTACTACAAGCTTTATAGATTTCTCATATGTTGTTCTTCAATGAATTTTATATGAATATATGGATAACTACTTCTGAATTGCTCGTTATATGAATTTGTTTTCCTGAGAAGTTTAGGGGTTAGTGTTTTATGTAAAGTGGTATTTGTTGCTTAAAAAAAAAATCTGTGTGCCATCTGACATAATTTGCAAGTTGTTGGAAATCTGAACATGAAATGTGCTTGTTCCTTCATTTAATATGTATGATTATAAGAACAATAACTAGATTGATGACCAAAGAAACAGGTTTATGTCAATATGTGTTAGTAGTATAACTCTCAATGTGCTGTCAACTTTGTATTCATGTAACATGCATGGCTATACTTGAGGTTGTGGTTTCATAGCACTAGACCACTACTACAGGGTCCACAAGAAATAAAGCTTAATGTACTTATCAAAAAAGAAAAAGAAAGAAGGCTTAATGCTATTTTTATTTGAATTGTTGAGGTCTGATATAAGAATGGTAAAATTGATATTTGTATGTATTTACTTTGATGCACTTTTTCTATTTAATCGGTCCTACCCTCTACCGCCGACACCAACAACCTCCACCACAACCACCACGTCCATCCCCAGACTCTTCCCCTCCCTCAGCCGCCCAAAACGCTCCAGAAGGTTTACGAATCCCTAAACTTTTTTGCATGTTTTGTGCATTTATTTGCTTTGATTTTATTTAAGTTTGTGATATAATGATATTATTTCTGAGTTTGTTAGGTTTTCAGCACATATATGGTATGATTTTGGACTTCGGCATTTGGGTTTGGATTGTTAAATGCTTGAATTTTGATTTAATTATTTCAATCCAAATACTTTTCATTCGCCCTTTATTTGTAACGTGGTATATATTGTTGAACTTGGATTTATATTGCACTAGGAATTTATAGTTTTGTGTATTGTGTGCTTGGTCCATTGGATGCCACTTAGGGCTCTTGACTACAAAGTGGTGGTGGTGCTCGCTTATCTTTAAACCTCTATCCTTGGTGAAGGAAGGAATTAAGCCAGGCTCTTTATGTGGCAGTAGTGCTAACAAAAATTTGATCATAGGCAATCTTGTTAAGGGGAGTATACCATTGATCACTTGGTGTTGTGTGCGTAAGGCAAGTCCTTAAAATATTAATTATTTGATAGATACATATTCTAAAAAGACTTAATTATCAACAATTTCCTTGTTATCTAATTATCCATTTTATTCCTGTGCAAACAAGCTTGGTAAAAATCAACAGCCAATCACATAAATTATTCAATTAATTTTAATTGTTTAACCAATTAGAATTAACTTCATTTAATCACACGTGATCAGTTTCACCCTCATACATTGCATGTAGACCGTGAAAACTTGATCTTATGATATCTTTCAATCTGACAATCCAATTCGAGATTTGGGCATATCATCACTACCGTTAAAATCTTAAGATCATTCTTATGATATGTGATGCATGATTTAATGCATGAAATGCAACTATGATTTTTGGGAACTTGAAATGGTCATTTTAGTCATCTTCCAAAATTAAATTATGGGTGCAAAATCAAGCGCCTATGTTCATTAAGATGATCATATTCAAGCCTATTTCAGTTGGGTTTAAACAAAATTTAAAATCAGAGTGTTCAAATTTTTATTTAAAGGGTCAAAATAAAAAGTTTTATATATAATTTTCATTTTGGGGCCAGATTAGGGGGTTCAAAAAACTATATATCACACATTCTCCTTGTAGCCAAACCCAAACCAACACTACCATTCCATCACCAGTTAAACCCATAATCCTAGGTCTAGGAGCTAGGGTTTTGGATTTGACTAGTAGTTGAGGCATGAATGAGCTTCACAAATGGTTTAAACAGTGATGGCGTGATTCAGGTTGGGTGCATTTGGGACTCATTAACATCACAATTTTGGTAGTAGTTGCTTAGGTTTGGCAAAAAATTTGAAAGTTATTACAATATATTTGAAAACACCCATTCAAATCTATTAAAAAATACCTTAGGATCATATCAACAAGTTAATAGGAAATCATTAACACAATGGCAATACTTATTTTGCTTAGGAGAACCAAGGTTTAGATTCTCCATTTTCATTATTGTAACTATTGAATGAATAAAAAATCAATCAACCCTCCCCCCTCCATTTTTTTTTTTTTGTTGCTATGTACAATTAAAAGCCACTTATTACTTTGGTAATAGAGTATTTTTAACTTAAATTATTAATTTTATTTTTGATAGGTATATGTTAGTGGAGATGAGAGGGTTTTGAATCATAGAAAATGACACTACAAAAGTATTAGGGTTTATACCCTAAAATCCAATTTATTGACATGTTATAAAAATTAAATTGTTTAATTATATAAGACTATTTGTATATGAACTAATTGAACATTATCATATAGTCATTGAAATGCATTGTATGCGATTTATGTGATTAGTTACCGAATATATAAATCTCAAGTTTTTTGTAAACTCAAAAATGTAGTTCGCAGTCAGTGATGAAATTGAGCATTTCATCTATGAAAACTATAACATAATGGTTTGTCTTGATCATGGAAATGAAGACTTCTAGTTGATGTGTTGGTGTCATAAGTGTGTAAAGCACATTGAACTGGACCACTATAAGATTAATTATTTAATTAACAACTGTGTTATGAATAATAAATCTCATGACTTCTATTTTCATAGACTCTCAATCTTGAGAGGATTGTGAACCTGGTCATGAAATGTAGGTTGCTTTATTATATCAGTAGTGAGATTTAATCTAATGGTCAAAACCTCAGTATGTTGGGTAACCACACGTAGTGTTGAGGGAACACATATTCTCAAAATGAAATCCATAGTCTCTTTTTATAAAGACACGAAATATCCCCTTGAGATGAGTTTAATGGGAACTAGCTATTCAAGGTACTAGGCCCAGCTACTTTAGTAAAGAGTTACTAAAGTTTATTTAATGAAATTAGATTTCCTAAAATATATGAATAACTAAAAGATTAAACCGAAGACTTAAGGAATAAAATAGTTATTTACAATGTAACAGTTTATTATGACTTTGTTCACTATGGCTGTTTCAAGGAGGAGTCAAATGATATTATATTAGAGTCTTGAGATATAATTTATTAATAAGGCTTAAAGTGCAATTATATTTTCATAGCTGTACTTGTTGATGGAAAATTACATGTTTGTATCGCATACAAAACATACGCAGCGGAAAATTAACGGATCTATTTTATTCGCAATTGATAACATATACTATGTAAATTTCAAAATTCAAGAATAAGAGAGGGTACCTTAGTGCGGTGAAATTAAAATCAAGAATTAGAAGTACTCGAGAATACTTTTAATCTTCACTCCAATTCCACTTTGCGCCCAAGAAGTGTGGTCTCTCAATCAGTTTCTAAGAAAGAATGATAGAGTATCTCATTCTCACATACACACCATTTCACAATGATGTCTTACTTTTTCATATATCCAAATTCTGTCTGTTTCTCTCCTTATAACTGATTATCTAATTGGGCTAACCTTTTGGGCCTTTCCAATTGGGTTTTAGTATGTGGCTTGGAGTGGGACCAAAAGGGACCAATAAGACATTAACTCCAATGGGCCTTGGGCTTTTCTGTCAACTCTTGACAAGTCCAAAGTTACCATTAACTATATTAATATCACTATATAAATATAGTTGTACTCTAGGCCTTATTTATAAATTATATCCCAAGACTTTATTATACATGCAACCCCTTCATAATATATTTGTAGTAATACAAAGTCATGAATATAAACTGCCACTTTGTAAATTACTACTAAAGGAAAAATTTTGGTTTTGCATCTCATGCAAAACCCACAGCGGAAGCAACAAACAATGATCTATTTCATTCATGATTGATAACATGCACTATGTAAATTTCAGAATTTAAGAACAAGATAGCGTACCTTGGTGTGGAGAAATTCAAAACAAATATTAGAAGCACTTAGGAACACTTTTAATCTTCACTCCAATTCCACTTTATGCCCAAGATGTGTGGTCTCTCAATCAGTTTTCAAAGGGAGAATGAAAGTGTGTCTCACACTCTCTAACACACCGTTTCTTATTTCACTAATAAAAATTCTGTATGTCTTTCCCTTTATAAGTAACTGATTATCTAATTGGGCTGGCCTATTAAGCCTTTCCAATTGGGCTTTAGTGTGTGGCTTGGAGTGGGACCAAAAGGGACCAATAAGACACTAGCTCCAATGGGCCTTGGGCTTTTCCGTCAACTCTTGACAAGCCCAAAGTTACCATTAATTATATTTAATACCACTATATAAATATAATTGCACTCTAGGCCTTATTAATAAATTATATCCCAAGACTTTATTATGCATGCAACCCCTTCATTAAAATATTCGTAGTAATCCAAAGTCATGAATATAGACTGCCACTTTGAAGATTACTACATCTTAATCCTTGAGTACCCGGTTTAATCCTTTATGTTATTCGTCATATATTTATGAAATCCAATTTCATAAATATATACTTTAGTAACTCCTTACTAAAGTGGTTAGGCCCAACACTCTGAATAACTAAATCCATTAAACTTATCTCAAGGGAATATTTTGTATCTCCATTAAGAGACTATGAATTCTATCTTGAGAATATATGTTCCATCAACACTAAATGCGGATGCCCAACATACTGAGGTTTTGACCATAACTAATAGATCTCACTCCTGATATATCAAAGTAACATACATCTCATAATCAGGTCCATTATTCTCTCAGGATTTAGAGTTGATGTAAATAGAAGTCGTGAGATTTATTATTCATTTGACAGTCGTTAGGAGAATAATAAATCTCACAGCGGTCCAGTTCAATATGTCTTAACTCTTAAAACATATCAACATACCAACTAGAAGTCTCCACTTCCATGATCAAGACAAATCATCTTAGTTGATATGTTATAGTCTTTGTAGATGAAACGCCCAATTTCATCATCGACTACGAACTAAACTTCTGAGTTTACAAAGAACTTGTGATTTATATCTTCTATGACTTTTCACATAAATCACATACAATGCATCTCATGGACTATGATAATGTCTTAGTTCATTTATAGATAGTCTCATATAATTAAACAATTTAATTATTAAATACATGCCAATAAATTGGGTTTTAGGGCATAAACCCCAACAACTACATCTTATCCTTGAGTACCCGGTTTAATCCTTTAAAGTTATTCGTTATATATTTATGAAATCCAATTTCATAAATATATACTTTAGTAACTTTTTACCAAAGTGGTTAGGCTTAACTCTCTAAATAATTGAATTCATTAAACTTATCTCAAGGAAATATTTTATATCTCGATTAATAGACTATGAATTCCATCTTGAGAATATATGTTCCATCAGCACTAAATGTGGCTGCCCAACATACTGAGATTTTGACCGTTACTTTAGATCTCACTCCTGATATGTCAAAACAACCTACATTTCATGATCAGGTCCATTATCCTCTCAGGATTAAGAGTTCATGTAAATAGAAGTCGTAAGATTTATTATTCATTTGATAGTCATTAGGAGAATAATAAATCTTACAACGGTCCAGTTCAATATGTCTTAACTCTTAAAACATATCAACTAAAAGTTTACACTTTCATGATCAAGAAAAATCATCTTAGTTGATATGTTATAGTCTTCATAGATGAAATGCTCAATTTCATCACCAACTACGAACTATAATTCTGAGTTTACAAAGAACTTATGATTTATATTTTCTGTGACTTTTCACATAAATCACATACTATGCATCTCATGGACTATATGATAATATCCAATATTCATGTTATCATTATTTTAGATTATAATAAAATAACTTTATTAATCACAATATTAAGTCATACACAATGTCATACATAATATTATACATAACATTATACAATAGGATTTAAGGGCATTAATCCTAACACTTGTTATATAATTAATCATAACTTTGGATTTGTCAAGAGTTGATGGAAGCTTGAAGCCCATTGGAGCTAGAGCTTTCTTTATCTCTTTTGTCCCATCCTAAGCCACATACTAAAGCCCAATTAGGCTGGCCAAAAGACTAACCTAATTAGATAACCAATTGTTTATTTAATAAGAGTTATTAAATAAAGTAACTACCTAGATAGTTAAAATGTAGGTATGATTAAAAGAAGAGAAAACAATTTTCTCTTTGATCTCTCTTGAACAAGAACGTATGTAAGAACTGATTGAGAGGCTACACATCTTGGGCACCATGTGAAATTCGGATGAAGATCAAAGGTCTTCTCAATTCTTGTTTTTGAATTTCACTACATCAAGGTACATTTTCTATTCTTTGTTCTAGAATTTAAGGTTATATGTTATCTCTCATGAATGAAGTAGATTATTGTGTTGCTTCCTCTGCATGTTTTGTATGAGATGCAAAAATATGTTTTCCTACAAAAAGATGCCATTACCAATGAGCTAAAAGTAAATTATCTTAGAAATGTAACATATATAACACATACATTGAGGCACTTGGTTCATGTATGAGTCATGGACCTAAATATTATATAATTATGACAACAAGTGAGAATGGAGATGACAAGGTATATTTGAACATTAATTCTTATCGAAAAGGATATCAAGTAATAATTTTAATTATAAAGCTCCATAACTATTTTAGAGTTAAGTATTTGATATGCTATTTGTGGGTGAGTTAGGCCCGGGCAACCATGTCTACTCGCTTGATCAAAACCCAACATAAAGCCCGAGGCCCATTAGAAGAATTGAACTTGGTACACAAGGAAGGATTTATCCTTGGGCCTTATCATAAAGGGCCAAATCCTGAGATCGAGACTGTGGCCGAGAGGACGGTAACTTGAGAGACTCTTTAGCGGTCGGCTAAATGCTGACCGATAACGAGGGTAGCTGAGGTGAAACATGAACCTAGCAAGATCGGTAGCCAAGGACTGATAGTGCCATTAAGGAATCACCTCAAAACTCTATTTGGCGTCTTGAACAAGTTCCAAGGGAATCCTCTAAAGTTGTGAGGATCCCTTGGGATTTTGATGAACATAGGAATATGTGTGAAGGGGGGAGATAATGATTATGACTCCACTAATAAGAGACTATAAGAAGGGGAAGAAGGTGGAGGAGAAGGGGTTGAAAAATCTAGGGAATGAAAAAGCAATAGAGAGGAGAAACATAGGGAAACACTAGGGAATTGAGAGAAACCAAGGGAAGTTTAGTGCCTAATCTATTGGATCGAGTCTTAACCCACATCTAAATAAATTATGACCCAAATACTCTACTGAGAACAACTTTGGGTGACTACAATTGGCATCGTCTGTGGGGATCCTACTCCAGCAGAGGCTTCATACAAGCTTGGTACTTCCCAATCTTGGAAGGTCCACGTGATGGTAAGGGTTCTGCAGGAGGAAATCAGTCCAGGGCCTCCTTAAGGGGATGGGGGAGGCAAGAACGGGAGCGAAGAAGGGAACAGCAACACATGCAGGATGGACACGAGACCATAGTAGATTCAGACAAGGGATCTTCTCAAGGGGAACGATCTGTGTCTAATGTCCCCGAGCGGTCTTGGCGAAGAGATCAGCTTCGAGAGTTGGAGAATCTCTACAAGCAGGTCAACGACCTTGAGATTGAGCTGAGGGGGAGGCTCCGTAGGAGGGACTGGGAAAGGTCCTCTGATGATCTTGATTGTAATGTGAAAAAGTCATCTCGAGGGGGTGGTTCACGAAGATTTAGGGACAGGTCCCGTGAAACCGTGGTGCAACGTAACGAATCTCCCCACCATGGTTAGCACAGCCACAGCAACTCAGCTTTGGATGCCATGAGCCGAGCTTTGAGGAGGGCTACCTGATAACCCTTTTAAGAAGAAACAGAATGCATGGAAATGCCAAGGCGTTCACCATTTATGATGGAAAGACCGACCCGCTGGAGTACGTAATTCATTACATACAAATGATGTCACTGTACTCACAAAGCAATGGTTTGATGTGCAAATTCTTCCCATCCAGTCTTGGACCAACAGCGATGAGATGGTTTAATGGCTTAAGAAAGAGATCTATTCGAAATTTTGGAGAACTAATGCAGGCGTTCGGGGCGCGGTTTATTACATGTAGTAAAGTCCCCCAACCGATTGGAGCGCTGTTATCAATGAGGATAAGGAGCAGCGAGACCCACCAATCTTATACAAATAGATACTAGGAGCTGTACAATGAGATTGGGAGGGGGAAATGAACAAGTAGCGGCCAACACTTTTCGGCTGGGACTTCCTGAGGAGTCAGAATTGAGATATTCTTTAACCATGCGGCCACTCAAAGACATGCACTAGTTGATGAGAAGGATAGAAGAATATAAGAGATTGGAAGATGATAGACAACAGGGAAAAGGAAAAGCCCCAGCCTCATCCTAGTACCGCAAGAAGTATCGCCCCGAAAAGTTCCAATAGAGGGCCAAGAGAATGTCGAGGGTGAAGAAAAAAATAACATATTTATATCGCATACAAACATACGCAGCGGAAAAATAACGGATCTACTTCATTTATAAATGTTAACATGCACTATGTAAGTTTCAGAATTTGAGAATAAGAGAATATACCTTGGAGCGGTGAATTTCAAAGCCGAAGATCAGATCCACTTGGGAACACTTTCAATCTTCACTCCAATTCCACTAGCGCCCAAGATGTGTGGTCTCTCAATCAGTTTTTACAAAGGGAGAATGTCAAAATGTCTAACACTCGCATACACCACTTCACAATAGTGTTCTTACAATTCTCTATAGAAAAATTCTGTATGTTTCTCCTTTTGTATCTAACTGATTATCTAATTGGGCTGACCTTTTGGGCCTTTCCAATTGGGCTTAAGTGTGTGGCTTTGGAGTGGGACCAAAAGGGACCAATAAGACACTAGCTCCAATAGGCCTTGAGCTTTTCTGTCAACTCTTGACAAGTCCAAAGTTACCATTAACTATATTTAATACCACTATATAAATATAGTTGGACTCTAGGCCTTATTTATAAATTATATCCCAAGACTTTATTGTACATGCAATCCCTTCATAAAATATTTGTAGTAATATAAAGTCATAAATGTAGACTGCCACTTTGTAAATTACTATATCTTATTCTTGAGTACCCGGTTTAATCCTTTAAAGTTATTCATTATATATTTATGAAATCCAATTCCATAAATATATACTTTAGTAACTCCTTACTAAAGTGGTTAGGCCTAGTTTTCTGAATAATTGAACCTATTAAATTTATATCAAGAGAATATTTTATATCTCCGTTAACAGACTATGAATTCCATCTTGAGAATATTTGTTCCATCAATACTAAATAAGGTTGTCCAACATACTGAGGTTTTGACCGTAACTATAGATCTCACTTCTGATATATCAAATCAACCTACACCTCATGATCAAGTCCATTATTCTCTCAGGATTAAGAATTTATGCAAATATAAGTCGTGAGTTTATTATTCATTTGATAGTTGTTGGAAAATAATAAATCTCACAGCGGTCCAATTCAATATGTCTTAACTCTTAAAACATATCAACATTTCAACTAGAAATCTCCATTTCCATGATCAAGACAAATCATCGTAGTTGATATGTTATAGTCTTCGCAGATGAAATGCCCAATTTCATCACCGACTACGGACTGAAATTTTGAGTTTACAAAGAAGTTGTGATTCATATCTTCTATAACTAAATCACATACTATGCATCTCATGGACTATATGATAATGTCTCAATATTCATGTTGCCATTATTTTTAGATAATAATATAAAAACTTTATTAAACACAACATTAAGTCATACATAATAACATACATAATATCATACAATAGAATTTAAGGGCACACATCCTAATAGAGGGCCCTCGGGGAGGGCTCAATACTACGTACCAAAGGGATCAGTGTGGTGTTCAAGGAGCCTTTCTATAAAATACTAGAATGCATTAAAAATGAGCCTTACTTCTGATGGCCAAGAAAAATGGGTGGGGACCCGGCTAGAAGGAATCAAAGTTTATATTCCACGTACCACAGGGAAAAGGGGCACACCACTAAGCAATGCTATGTGTTAAAGGATCACCTAAAGCAACTGGTGCAGGCGAGGCATCTCAAGGAGTTCATAGTCGGCCCAGAAGGGGTAAATGTAGTCCAGGGATCGGGGAATCGAAATGACCAAGCCCTTCCACCCCCTTAGGAGTTATCGAGGTCATTCATGCAACTTCCCGAGGCGTGAGTCTGAATAATCAAAGGGGAGCGCTAAGCTTGGTATCATCATCAAAGGCAGAAACCATGGACTAACCCTAAAAGAAGCCCCGAGTAACCACCCTCCCGATCTTTTAGTGAGGTTGACCTAGAAGGGATGTCACAGCTACACGATGATGCTTTAGTGGTGACCTCTCGGATTGGGGGATTCTTAGTAAAAAGAGTAATGGTAGATTAAGGGAGTGGGGCTAAGATAATGTACCCCAATCTGTACAAGGGACTAAGGTTGAAACTAGAGGATTTGAGTAGGTATGATACCCCACTTGTGAGGTTCGATAGGAGAATTATGACGCTCGAGTGGCAGATAAAATTATCAGTGGTGACTGAGGGGAAGGAGGTACAAGGTAATTTTATCGTGGTTAACGCTTTCTCATCCTACACGGCGATCCTGGGGCGGCCTTGGATTCATGCCATGGGGTAGTACCATTAACCCTACACTAGAAGATTAAATTTCCTACGGAAGACGGTGTCGCACTAGTTTGGGCCGATCAGAAGATGCCTAGGCAGTACTTGGTGGTAGCAACAAACCATGAAATTAAGTAGAAGGAACACGTTAACCGCAAGCCGTTATAGCAATCATCGGAGCCTAAGGGATCGGCAGGGGTTGACAGCGCCGAAGAGTTGGTTCAAATACCAATCTTTCCATATTTTGACAGGTGGTTCCTAATTAGGAAGAGTCTGTCTACTGAAGACCGAGTATAGATTTTGTTATCATTGGTACAGAATGTGGATGTGTTTGCCTAGAGTCCATAGGAAGTACCTGGGGTTGACCCGAATTTCATTATGCATAAATTGAATGTAGACCCCCAAGTCCTACTAAAGAAACAAAGATCGAGGAGATCTGTGAAACCTCACGTGGAGGCAGTAAAGGAGGAGGAGGAGAAGTTAAAATGTCGGGGGCCATAAAGGAGGTAATTTTTCCCAAGTGGCTAGCTAATACAGTAGTGGTTAAGAAGAAGAATGGAAAATGGAGAGTTTATGTCAATTTCACCGATCTTAACCAAGCATGCCTAAAGGACCCTTTTCTAGTGCCGAAAATAGATCAACTGGTAGATGCCACAGTCGGGCACTAACGGATGAGCTTTTTAGACGCATTTCAGGATTATCATCAAATAGCTCTGGCCCCCGAGGATCAAGAAAAGACTTCCTTTATAAAGTCGGAGAGGAATTATCATTACACGGTGATGTCGTTTGGATTGAAGAATGCGGAGGCTACGTATCAACGGATGGCTACACGTATGTTTAAGGAGCTAATCAGTAAAACAGTGGAGGTTTATATTGATGACATGGTGGTGAAGATGAAAGAGAAAGTGGGGCAGGCCCATGACCTGGTGAATGTCTTTTATATTTTAAGGCAACACAAGTTACTCCTTAATGCAGAGAAATGGGCCTTTGGAGTAGGATCAGGCAAGTTCTTGGGATACATGATCACCACCCGTGGCATAGATGTGAACCTTGACTAGATAACAGCCATCCAACAGCTACACCCGCCTATAATCCTAAGGAGGTCCAAAAGCTTACTAGCATGATTGCTGCATTGAATAGGTTCATGTCAAGATTAGTAGAGAGATGCCAACCATTTTATCAATTGTTGAAGAAGTGGAAGGGTTTTCATTGGATGAAAGAGTGCGATTCGGCATTTAAAGACCTAAAGACCTATCTTGCGAGCCCACCTATTTTATCCCAACCCGACCCGGAGAAGGATTTGTACATGTACTTGGCAATGTCTGACCATGCTGTCAGTTCGGAGTTGATTAGGCAATAAGAGGGGATCCAAAGGCCTGTGTACTACCTTAGCAAAACTTTAGTGGATGCGGAAACTTAGTATTTGCCATTGGAGAAAATGGCCCAAGCCCTAGTACATGCCACGAGGAAATTACCCCACTACTTCCAGGCTCACATAGTATGGGTGCTAACCAAGTACCCTTTGCAGTTATTGTTAAGAAGATCGAATTTCACGAGATAGTAAAGTGGGGGACAAGATTGGGGATCTTTGACGTACGCTCTAAACCGAGGAATTCCATTAAGGGGTAGGTGCTTGCAAACTTTGTGGCTGAGTTTACTCCTCCTCTTCCAGACTCGGTGGGAATATGTCAGGTCAAAGTGGGTCAATATAAGGTATTTGTTGATAGAGCCTCTAATGCAAGGGTTTGGGGTAGTGTTAGTATCACCCGAAGGAGTTAAGTTGGAGAGATCGCTTAGACTGGGCTTCCGAGCCTCAAACAATGTAGTAAAATATGAAGCCCTCATCGCGGGGCTTCGGGTAACAAAGAATCTTGGAGCGAAGGACATGGAGATGTCCTCGAATTCAAGACTGGTGGTAAGTTAAATCGAAGGGAGCTTCGAGGCAAGGGATCACCGTATGTCACAGTATTTAAAGATGTTTGAGAATGTGCAGGCAAATCTCTAGAAAGTTAGTGTGGTTAAAGTGCCGAGAAGCTAGAATAGTCATGTCGATTCTTTGGCCACACTAGCATCTTCCTTAGATGACTGCATACCCCGAATGATTACCATAGAATTGTTAGAGCGACCGAGCATCGAGCAACAGACAATGGTAGCAGCTACGTCAAAACTAGAGGCAAGTTGGTTGGATCCATATATAGCCTTTTTATCTGACAAGTCCTTAACGAACGATGTCAAAAAAGCTATGAAGGTGCAAAGAATGGCAGCTCGTTTCTAGCTATCCGAAGATAGGAGGCTGTATCGGCGTTCGTTTGGAGGACCATACCTATTGTGTCTTTATCCTAGAAAAACTGCCGAGTTATTGGTTGAGCTTCATGAGGGAATATGTGATGGCCACTCGGGGGGTAGGTCACTCGCACACCGAGCCATAACTCAAGGATTCTAGTGGCCGAATATGCAATGACAAGCAGTTGACTACGTTAAAAGATGTGATCAGTGCTAGAGGCATGCAACTATGTTGCACTTGCCAGAGGGAAATCTTAACCTGATCGTCAGCCCATGGCCTTTCGCCCAATGAGGGCTAGATATAATCGGACCATTCCCCCGGCTTTGAGGAACAGAAGATATGTGGTGGTGGCTATAGACTACTTTACCAAATGGGTGGAAGTCGAAGCCCTGGCAAATATTAGGTATGTGGATGTAAAGAAATTCATTTAGAAGAACATCGTTAAGAGGTTTGGGGTTCCCCAGGCACTGGTGTCCGATAATGGGCTATAGTTTGATAGTAAGATTTCCTGGGAGTATTGTGGTAGCCTCGGGATAACCAACAAGTACTCATTGCCCGCATATCCTCAGAGCAATGGACAGGCCGAGGCAACGAATAAAACGATCATTAGCGGCCTAAAGAAGAGACTAGAGAGGGCGAAGGGAAACTGGGTCAAGGAGCTGCCGAACGTTCTGTGGGCATACTGAACAACTCCTAGAAGGTTTACAGGTGAAACACCCTTCTCCAGGGCCTATGGCATCGAAGTGGTCATTCCGGTTAAGGTTAGTTTGTCAAGTTTGAGGGTTATAGGCTTTATGTAGGGTCATAATGATGAGTGTATGATCGGGAATTTGGATGCGTTAGAAGAACGAAGAGATATGGTATCCATGCGGCTTGTTGACTTTAAACAAAAGTTGGCTTAAGGATACAACAAAAAGGTGAGGCCTCGGGAATTTGTGCCACGAGACCTCGTTTTGCGGAAGGTTATTGGGAGCATGAAGGATCAAAATGCTAGAAAACTGGTCCCAAATTGGGAAGGACCCTACCGAGTAATAGCTATGGCCAAAGCAGGAACTTATTACTTGGAAGACATGGAGGAAAGACCCTTGCCCCTACCGTAGAACGTTTATAATCTAAAGAAATACTACCCATGAATGTAATATACTGTATGGAATGCGTGTTTAAATTTATAAGTTGGCAAGAACCGTGGAAGTAGATGAATTTCAATTAATTGATCCTGTGTAAATTATGTCAACAATAAAGCATCTATGCATGTACTTAATACATATTCTTAAGGACAAAAATTTGGCCTCGGCCTGACTCCGGTCACTGACCAAGTGGAAAACTTAATACATATTCTTAAGGATAGAAATCTGGCCTTGGCCTGACTCCGGTCACTGACCAGGTGGGAACCCTAATACATATTCTTAGGTACAGAAATTTGGCCTCAGCTTGACTCCAGTCACCGACTAGGTGGAAACCTTAATACATATTCTTAAGGACAGAAATCTAGCCTCGACCTGACTCCGGTCACCGACTAGGTGGAAACCCTAATACAAATTTATAAATAAAAATCTGGCCTCGACCTGACTCCAGCCACCAATCAGGTGGAAACCTTAATACATATTCATAAAGATAGAAATCTAGCCTCAGCCTAACTTTGGTCACTGACCAGGTGAAAATCTTACTATCTCCCTAAGGATAGAAACATGACCTTGGCCTGATTCTAGTCACCACCTGTGTGGAAACTTTGATAAATCTGCTTGATTTAGAGTACGGGTTCTGGCATAAACTCGTCCTTCAATCATCGAGCATCCCTACATTTGACTAATGATCAGGGAACGTCCCTACATTTAATCGTGTCTCTGATATTAACTAATGAGGACACATGAGAGCGGTGCACCATGAATGTTAAAATTATGTGCGGTACTACCAAATAATAACACTTAAGTAATTTTTAACATTAATGTCAAAATGCTGATGCTACTACCGAACGCCTAAATTATTTTTTGTGTTACCGAACAATAACATCAACTTTCGACATAAGCGTCAAAACATTAATACCACAATTGATGCTGTTACCGAACGTTCGGACTATTGCGTTACTCAACATTAACACTTAAGCAACTTTTGACACAAGGGTCAAAACATTAATACCATTACCGAGTGAGTAAAAACTTAATGAAAATAAGTTATTGGCATTATCCCTTCCCATACAATCACAAAAGAACGAGGAGAAAATTAAAACCATCAATCTCGAATAAACTTATAATAGGAAAAATAGTTTAATACACGAGTATCGACCCACTTAAGGAAATACATAGAATTTCAACCAAAAAAAAGAGAAAGAAATATAAAGACAAAAATCTAGACGCTAGTGGTATCGGTAATCGGAGGAGTTGATGTGGGTGCTTCTTGATTGACTGGAGGATTACTAGGCGAAGGGCCCGAGGTGACTATGAGCGGTTCTCGGGTTATCATCATCCAGCACCACCACATAGGAGTCAATCTGCTTTGATAGCTCCTTGGACTCTGGACTCTCTAAGCCATCCTCTTCATCATTGCTGTCCTTGCCCTGCTCTTCAGCTTGGGTTTCGACCACAGGGTCTTCGGGCAGCGGGACTTGGTCAACACTCCTGAAAGGGGAATCCTCAGGGAGGCCAACGGTGTTAACTACAGCCATCCAACCCTCCATGAGCTCGAACTTCTAGGCTTGAAAGATCACGGGTCCAATTGAGTTTTCGGTGTCCCTAAAACCCTTGTTGTAGTAGGTCTACTTTAGAGCTTTCTCTTTGCCCTTGAGGTCGGTGAGTTCCTTATCTTGGGCAGAGAAGACTCTGGCTGTCTCCGCGAGCTTAAGCTCGGTCTCCTTGAGCCTACCTTGAAGGTCACTAGCTTTTTGCTTGGCTAGTTCCAATGCTTTCTCGGCAGTAGTCACCCTCCGCTCTATCACATTTAGCCCTAAAGTCTTCTCTTGCAAGCTGGGCTCGGCTACTTCTTTGAGGGCCTTTTCTTTGTTGGTCTCTTCCTATGCCTCCTTCAGCCGACCCTCCACCACATGGGTCAATTGGGCAGCCTAAATCAACAAGAAAGTAAAATAAGGTTATTCAAGCTCGATTGGTAACACTTGTAAATTGTGAGATTGGCGTAGGAAACAAGAAAAGGCCGAAGCAATAGAACAGTAAAAGTTTGGATAAAAAAAATTATCAATATAGTGTGCCACTTTAATTTAAGCACCAAGTCCTTATCTTGATAGCTTGAGTAATGCTCTATATTAATAGGAAGCAGTAAGGCCTGCCTGAGGCTGTCCGATACACGGCCTCCCTCTCCACTCCTCCATGTCCGCACGTAGGAGTTTGAAGGAAGGACCTTATCCCCAGGTGGAAGGTGCACTCCCATTCTGCAGCAGAGCCCGAAGAAGAAGCCGCTACTTGAGAACCGATTATGACCGGCTAGCTCACGGGTTGTGTCTCCTAGGGGGTCTTACCGGTCAGCTGAGTGGACACCTGACCCGTAGCTAGAGTATGGAGGTGGGCAGTAGTGAGAGTGTTGTCCCTGACCGTAGCACCGCTGGTACCCGTTCTACCACTTCCTCCGCTATTGGGAAGCAGGAGGTGTGGTTTTTGGGGGGGGGGGGGTGGACCAAGTGGTAGCCTAACCTCCCGAGGCCTGTACGGCTGGAAACCAATGGTCCAAAGCCATATATTGCTTTTGAACCATTTCTTCTACCTGGCGGGGTGGGACGAGCTCTTCAAGATCTGTTTCCTCGGCGACTGGATTCTCCAAAGGAATGTTTACCGCCCGACCTTGGAAGATGGTATCCCCGAACCACCTTGTATAGTTTCGAGAGAGTCAGGGCAGAGCTACACTTAGCAATGGGGGGGGCCATGCCCCCCCTCCCCCACAATTTTTTTAAAATACTTCATAATGTATGTATATTTTGCAATTGTTTAAAATATTAGATCTTAAAATCAATATTTGGCCCCTCCAAAAAATAAGAGCTAGCCCCTGCAAAAAAGAATTGAACAACTAATTGTTGGGTTCCAAAAAATAGTTTTTAAGAACAACAAACTATCCACCTTGTAACATAAATAGTTGTTACTTTCAAATTTTTAGTATTTTCCTCTCTTAATTGGTAAGTTTTGTTTGTTGAGTTCAAATAGTAAGTTTTTAATAAAATAAATTTCTCTTAGAGTTATTTTATTTGAGACTAAGTCTTTTTGTTGTTTTTGTTAAGTTTCAAATTTTTTGTCAATACTTAATTAGTTAGTCACAAAGCATAAAATTATAAAAAAACTACACTGAGGATATGTAACGTTAGAGAGTGACAATACTTAAAATACAATTTTCTCTTGGACACACACACATATAATTTTTATATTTAATTTTCGATTTGGGACTAAGTCTTTTATTATTATTGTTGTTGTTAAGTTTCCAATTGTTTTTCAATGCTTGATCTAAACTAAACATGTTGAATGAAAAAAAAGTAGAGGATAAGTTAATGTTAGGAGGTCAAATGTAGCTGTGTAAATGTATGTATGAATATGTAATTCGGCCCCCCCAAACTAAAAATCCTGGCTACGCCCCTGGAGAGAGTCATGTCTGACTAGTTGGGGACCTAAGTGCCTAGCTTCCCTAGAAGTGAGTCCTTGTGGCAAGAACCCAGGTAGCCGAACGCCCAGATATGACAACAGTGGGCTGCCGACCGTCAGGGTGCTCGACGAATCCTGGTAGCTTGTATAGGAGGGCACACAACCTAACCATTATGTTTCGAGCCTGAAGGTAATACCTGAGCTTTAGACTCCCCCAAATGGTGTACAAAAAATTGATGTCATAGTGGGTAAGGCTCAGGCCATACAAATGGTTAAGATGCCCCACACAGCTAACTACCTTATAAAAATTGGGTAAACATTGGTCAGGGCTAAGACCGTAAAAACTGCGTGTCCTAAGTAATAGGGGGTCTACTGGGAACCTAACCCCTCCCTTAAGAATAGACATTAAAGGGAAAAACACTACATGGGGGAGCCTCTGGTCTTCTATGTCTCCCTCGTGATAGTACAAAATTTTAACGTCATGAGGAATATTATATCTAACTCTGAAAGATTCTACGTTTTCCCTAGTTTTCAAAAGGTAAGCAAAAGGCATATTATTGAATCTAACTAAGTTACAAGGAGATAGTTGAGGGGAAGAAGACTTACAGAGTGATTTCTTGTAGAGGAGAGTGATCTTGTAGGGAGAGTAAGGGCTTGGGAACAAGAGGAAGGCAGTGTTTAGAGCTTAGTAGAAACTAAAGAAAACGAAAATGTAGATTATGGTTGGTATTTATAGAAACAAGGGTCATTAATTGTAACTACCTAACTGCAATTAATGCATACCATTATTTCGCTTCACGCGTGCCTCGATAAACGAAGCGTCATACCATCTTGACTGTTCAATATCTCAGACTCTGCCACGTATTTAAAAGGAGCAAGCTGTCTTGTCCGTTACATTAAAAGGTGGACTGTTGGTCTTCCTGAGACATAACCATTGTTCCTCTTGGATGGGGTAGAAGCAAATGCCCCGATCGTGGGATAACAGAACCCCGATCTTATCTCTACTTCGCAGAAATAAGATTGTTTGGGGGGGGGGGGGCGAGGATTGATAGTCCCATTGAGGAATCACCTCTGAACACTATTCGACGTCTAAAATAAGTTCTAAGGGAATCCTCTAAAGTTGTGAGAATCCTTTGGGATTCTGATGAACATAGGAATATGTGTGAAGTAGGGAGATAATAATTTAACCCCACTAATAAGAGACTATAAGAAGGGAAAGAAGGTGGAGGAGAAGGGGTTGGGAAATCTGGGGAGTGGAAGAGCAATAGAGAAGAGAAACACAGGGAAACACCGGAGAATTGAGAGGAACCAGGGAAATTTTGGGGCCTAATCTATAGGATCGAGTCTTAACCCACATCTAAATAAATTGTGACCCAAATACACTGGTCAGAACAGCTTTGGGTGGCTACACTATTATATGATGTTGCTCTTTATTCATAGGGCTAATTTTAGAAAATGGTTTCAATATGTCACAATTTAAAAATAGTTCGATTTTTTTTATTATTTTTTATTGAAACCCAAATAATTTCAAAACAATATTAGTTTAAATAATATTATTTTTTAAATATTGCCCGGTGCCCAGCTCTACCGTAACTTGTTTCTCAAAATAATCAAAGTAAGAAGCCCATCTCTCTCTCTCTCTCTCTCTCAATCAAGAGCTTTTGGAGGGTGAAAGTTTTTCAGCTACAAAATCAATGAGTGAGTATAAAGTTTCTTTTTTTGGAAACTCTCTTTTTAATCAGAACCAATGTTTCATACTTCGATTATTTTGAGTTTCTTTGGGTTTTAACTTTGCCAAAATTGCTTGTCCTGGTGTTCCCATAAAAAGTTAGCTCTTTGCATCCGAACTTTTCTCTTAGCAAATGGGTTTTTGCCATCCCAACAGAAATAACTTGCACACATGGTTTCTGTATCTTACAGCATCTTCATTTTTCTCAAATTAAAGTGGGTTGGTCGTGTGAGGGCTCAGCTTTGAAAAGTTCTGATTTTTGGACTTATTAATTATTCTATGTTTGTGTGTGTGTGTGTGTGTGTTTTCCAGCATTACATGTATACTAGGTTGACTAAAAAATTGGCTGAATTTGGACTCATTATGTATTTTTTTTTTTCACACCTTTCTGTTGTCTAGTTTACATGATCTTGTTTTTCAGTATGAAATGTACTAGTTGTATATATAGAGCATTCCGGTTTTTCTTTTAAAATCTAATTCAATTTTTTGTTGCAGTTTCTATTTTCCACTTTTCTGTGTTCTTTTAAAATCTAATTCAATTTTATTGAATTCCAAGTGCATAACCTCTTCATTTGTTTTTTTTTTTTGGGATGACTTGTGGCTAAATCCAATTAGTTGAAAAATGATCCATGAAGTCAACCACAACTTAGTTGAATTTAAGTTAATTGAGAAATTTCCCCTGATAGTTTAGTTAGTTTCATCAAATTATACTTGATTCAAAAGTGGATATAAGATTTTCATATTTTTAATGGACACTGGTTTATGAATCGTATTTCTGAACTGGAAGGTAACAGCTCTGAAAAATTATGTTGCAGTGGATTCTGAATGCCATACAAATGTTCGTGATGGGTATTTAGATAATTCATCTGATGTGGAGCTTCGATTAAGTAATGACGTTGCAACAGTTGGAAGTTCTCATCTTGCACAAACCTGTGAAATGTCTCAAAATTCTTCTAGAGCAGAGTCAACTGCAGTTGAACGAGACGAACCATATATGGGCCAAGAATTCGAATCAGAAGCTGCTGCACATGCATTTTACAATGCATATGGAATGCGTATGGGTTTCATACCACGTGTAAGCAATCTATCTCGCTCAAGGCTTGACAAATCTATTATTGGTCGAACATGGGTATGTAACAAAGAGGGCTATCGAGTGCCTGATAAGCATGATATGAAGACTGTGAGGACACGGTCTCCCACTAGGGTTGGTTGCAAGGCAATGCTTTCAATAAAGAAACTGAGCACTGGAAAGTGGTTTGTTACAAAATTTGTCAAGGAGCACACTCATGTGTTGGTTCCTGGAAAGGGTCGAAAATCATCAATGTATAATCAGTTCCCGGTCAGTTCTTCACCATTTATGTATTTCATATTGCTGCAAAATTACTTTTCATGTCTAGCGATGGCACTAAACTATATTTGCCTATGATATGTTGGAAACTTTTCTGTGTATGATTAATGTATTATATACTTGCTCCATGGCATGCTTATCGACTAGCATCAAACCCCAATTCTTTTGAAGAAAAAAGAAAAAGAAAAGTTATGTTGTAGTTCCTGGCTTCCTGCCTTCCTAGAAATTCAATTTTGCATCAGTCCAACTAAAAAAGTTTTTTACTGTCTTTATAATATGACAATTTCGTATACATATATGGTATTTATTAGGACAAAAGGGAAGGATATATATATATATATATATATATAGTTAGTGTGTATGTGTGTGTGTTTCATTCTAAATTTCAATAAATAGGTTATATTCCATACACATGCAGACCAGTTGTTATGTCCTAGTGTTATCTGATTGGTGATTACTATGTTTGTCACCCCCTATTTGTGGTGTTGATGCCAAAACTATTAGATTGATGGACTAAATCTGTGGCTAGTAGTGGAGAATAAGTTTTAATGGTTGAAAACTGCAACTCTATGTTTCTGGATCTTCCCGGGTTTCTGATACTTTCAATTGAATATGAGTATCTAATGGATGGAGATCTAATGCTAGATCAAGATCTCTTGTTTCAACTGAAAGTCTCATGAAGGTAGATTTGGGTAGTTTTGACTGAAATGATGAGTTGTGTTTAGGGATAAGGATCCTCTCCATTTCCACATGAAAAGGAGAGTGTCCATTTAATGGCTAAGATTGAGAGTGGAGTAAATGTCGGGTGTGCTGACTTATTTAAAATTTAACTGTGGTTAAACCAAACTAGAGTTATAAATTTTTAAATGAGCTAGCACAATCTAGACCCTACATTTACTCCACTTTCACGCTTAGCCATCAAATGGAAACTCTGCATTCACTTTGAAATGGAGAGGATTCAAATCCTGTATTTAGACTAAAAACCGGATTGTGTGAGAAAGTAGCAAAGAAAATGTGAGAACCTATCAGCCAGAGATGTGAGGTTTTGAGTAAGATAGTTACTAAAGGGTGAGTATCCATTTGTAAGACATGTCCGTTTAGCATAAGCTTATTTGGCTTTTTGATGATTGTTTTTCTCTGAAAGTGGATCAAAGTAAACTTGTACTTGAAAAAGTGAGGTTTTAAAAAGCTGTATATAAACAAAATAAGCTAAATGCTAAAAGCTAAACGAAAAAGCTCATGGCAAATGGATGTTCAAAATACGTAATAAGTGAGGTTTTAAAAAGTTGTACATAAACAAAAACCTCATCTTTACTTATTTTCTAAAGGGACTTCCCATTACCCATTTTTAGAGAGAAAAATAAGGAGGGCAAGTGGGTGTGGTCAAAATTTTCCATTTCTATTGCTTATGTTGTTGATCTCAGTAGTTGGACTAGAAGTTAAAGTTCCATGAGAGAAAATAATGATGTTAGGGCAATCTATGAAAATTTTCAACTCGGTCCTCTGGGTGACATTATGGACACAATTCATAATCCTTTAAGATGCCATCACACTTCAAGCTGAAGTGAGATTCATATTAGGGAAATACTGGTCCACCACTAGCAAGATTCATATTAAGATAGTATAAGTTACTATTTCTTGGAAATCAATGTGGTCTACACATTAGCTTACTCCATAGCTGTTCATTAACCAAAGGATACTTTACCTTATAGTTATTTTTGTAAAGCAGCTTGCATTTTTTAGAAGCTTTGAGAACTAACAGAAGGGTTGCTTCTCAAGTTGCTAGAGCTTCTTATATTATGCAAAGCTATAGCCCAGCCAAACTAGCACTTAAGCTTTCATAACCCATATATCCAGTCCATTGAGTTTCCCATATCCTGCCTGGATTCTTTCATTATGGGATTCATTCTATATTCATTTTGTATTCTAACCATTAGTTGCTCTCTTGCTTTGGCAAAATTTTGTACACATTACACCCTTTTTCATTTCCTCTTGTATTTTTAACTGCCACCTAATATCAACTCTACCCTTTATCATTGGCTCCTATTTGTGTGCAATTAGGTAGCCATATGGATTTGATTAGATTAGAACTTAATATCCTGCTGCAAATTATGTTTTGGTTTGAATCTAAAGCTTTTGTCAATCTATGGAAAATTGTATAGATCATTGCTTTCAAAAGTCAGAAAAATTGTTACGTATTTGGATGGTATCTTCATTGTGCATTTTGTTATAGGTGAAAGAGAAACAGATTCTAGAGAGAGAATTGAGAGAATCCAAGAAATGAAAAACCTGTATTATCACACACTAACAATAGATTAAATGATTTAGATATTTATACACTGTTATAGCTAACCTCTTCTAACTAACCAGCGGGATTTAAGCTAAAACTAACTTACTTTCTAATGAACTAATCACAGATGTACATGCGGCCACTAATCACAACTAACTCAGCCACTAATGATATATACTAAGCTACAGGTAGTTTTACAGAACTTCTACTAAACTACATGCTGTTTTCTGCTATCTATGCTGCTCCTTCTGCTCTGTACCTTCTGCCTTTACGTCCCCCCTCAAACGAAGGGGAGGGACTCTCATGAGTTTGTGAACAAGGAAATGAAACTGAGGAGAAGGAAGTGACTTGATAAAGACATCAGCCAACTGATCAGATGTAGAAATATACTTAACCACAAGATTCTTGTTTAAAAGCTTCTCCCTAACAAGATGGTAATCAACTTCTACATGCTTAGAACGAGCATGAAAGATAGGATTAGAAGCTAAGGCAAGAGCAGAAACATTATCACACCACAAATTGGAGGATGATATAAGTAAACACCAAGATCTTTAAGCAACATCCTCAACCAATTAAGCTCAGCAGTAGTTATAGCCAAAGATCTGTATTCAGCCTCTGTAGATGACCTTGAAACTGTAGGCTGCTTCTTAGCAGACCATGTGATAGGAGAGCCACCCAAAACACAACCAGACCAGTGATGGACCTCCTATCTATTGGATCACCAGCCCAATCTGCATCACAATAGGCAGAAAGAGACAAAGGACCAGCCTGAAAATGAATCCCCATATGCAAAGACCCTTTCAAATATCTGAGAATCCTCTTAGCTGCTACAAGATTATGTTGAGTAGGCTTGCTCATAAATTGACAAGCTTGTTGCACAGCATAGGATAAATCTGGTGTAGGAAAATATCATATACTGAAGTGCCCCAACCAAACTTCTATAGGCAGTAGGATCAGTGAGGAGAGGACTATGAGCTGGAACAAAATAATGATTTGAGGCACAACGATTAGAGCAAGGCTTGCAGTCAAGCATGTTAAACTTGGTAAACAAATCCTGAGCATACTTAGACTGATGAACGAAAAGACCAGAATCTGTGTTCAATCTGAAGCCCAATAAAGTAATTCAAGCAACCAAGATCCTTAAGAATAAAAGAAGAACCAAGCTGACTCACAATCTCAGTAACAAAGGAAGAATTATTGCCAGTGATGATTTATCCTCAACATAAAGCAGCAGATACACAATATGAGAGGAATGAATGAGAATGAAGAGGTTACTGTCAGCACAAGAGGCATGATCCAAGATGAAACAACTGAGTGGTAAAGCTGTCAAACCAGGCCCTTGGAGCTTGCTTAAGGCCATAGATAGCTTTATGTAATAGACACACATGGTCAGGTCTTGAACACATATATTCTTCTTGTAAAACCCCATGAATAAAAGCATTGGATATATTTAATTGCTCAAGAGACCAGCCAAATTGCACTGCTACAGCAAGAAGAATTCTGACAGTAGCAGGCTTCACAACAGGACTAAATGTCTCTTCATAATCCAAACCATATTGCTGCAAGTAACCCTTGGCCACCAACCGTACTTTATACCTAGCAATATTGCCACTGCTATCCCTCTTGATTTTAAAAACCCATTTATATCCAACCACATTATTACCATAAGGGAGAGGAACAAGAGATCAGGTATGCTGTTGTTGAAGGCTAGCAAATTCTGTGTCCATTTCTGCAACCCAATGAGAGAACTTGGAAGCCACAGCATAAGAAGGAGGTTCAGTAACAGCATAGTCAGCCTGAACAGCATATGCTTTGGGCTTAAAAATACCATTCTTAGACCTGGTAAGCATAGGATGAGTTTTGGTTGAAACACTAGGGGCAGACCGAGGTGGAGACACAGTGGGGATAATAGCAAGAGGAACAAGTAAGGAAGCGGTGTCAGTAGAAGATGGAGAACAAGACACAGGAATAGAACAATCAGAAGCAGACGGAACAGAGAAAGGAAGCAAAGTAGCCAACCAAGGATCAAAGGCAGGAAGAGATGAAGGAGAAGAAGACACAGAATCCATACTTGAAAAGGATTGAAACACAGATTCATGAAAAATACAGTGAGGGGAAATATACACTTTCCTAGTAGAGACTTCCAAACAGATATAACCTTTGGAAAGTGGGGGGTGGCCCAAAAAAATACACAACTTGGACTTTGGATCAAATTTATGTGAAGAATAAGGCTTCAAAAAAGGAGAACAAGCACAACCAAAGACCTTTAAAGCATGAAGAGAAGGCTTCTTAAGGTTAAACTTCTGCCAAGGAGACAAAATTAAGAACAGAAGATAGAATCCTATTAAGAAGATAGACAGCAGTACTGAAAGCATAAGACCAATAAGACAAAGGAAGATTAGTCTTATGAAGCATAGCCAAACCAATCTCAACAATATGTCTATGTTTTCTTTCAGCCACCCCATTCTTTTGAGGGGTGTAAGGATAGGAAAGTTGATGAGAAATACCATTTTCTAGACAAAAGGTCTTAAATTGTGATTAAAAAATTCACCACCACCATTAGACCTTAAAGCTTTGATTTTGGTATTGAACAGTTTGAACTAATCCTCAACAAGAGATTTAAAATGTAAAAACACTCTAAAGACATCAGATATATGTATAAGCAAGAATAGCCATGTAAAACGAGTAAAATCATCAACAGATATCACATAAAACCTATGTTCAAGTACAGAAACAATAGGAGCAGGGCCCCAAACATCATAATGAACTAATTTCAAAGGAAAAGTAGTACTGGATACATGTTTTGGAAAGGAAGATTTGTGCGTTTTAGCACTTATACAAGAAACACATTGTGAAATAATATCACTAGGAGGAGAAATGTTAGCAAAAGGTACATCAGATAAGGCAGAATGCAATATCTTGGAACAAGGGTGCCTAAGTCTTTGATGCCAAAGCAAAGCTTGAGCAGAAACGGCAACAATGCAACTTGAATTGATAGAGGATGTAGGTGAAGATGAAAAAGAAGCATTGGGTGGAATGGAATAGACACCATCTTTACTCAACCCCTTGTATAGGACCTTCCTTGTAGGTAAATCCTGAATTGAGAACTGATGAGCATCAAAATAACAAAAGGCATTATTTTGTAGACAGTTTATGCACTAAAAGCAAGTTTGAAGCAATTTGTGGTACACTAAGGATGTTATTAAGATTGAAATTGTGGAAAGGAGTGAGAAGCTTACCATTACCAATATGAGTAACTGGTAATTCTTGCTCATTGCCCACTGTAACAGTCTCACCAGCTGTAGGTTGTTCATGAAGAGAAAGCTGAGCCAATTCTGGTGTAATATGATCAGAAGCACCAGTGTTAATGAGCCAATTCTGGTTTGAATGAGAACCAGAGTTTGCAGCCATTGAACTTGCAGCCATTGATGCAAGCTTAGCTGGACGATGTCTCCCTTGATATGCGAAATTCATTCTATGGTAACAATCTGAGTAGTATGGCCACTCTTACCATAGATCTGACAAACAGGTCTTTGACCTTGTTGAAAACTAGACTTGGATTGAGACTATGAAGGGGAAAACTGACCTTGACCATTGTAGGATTGGCCAAAGAACTGAGACTAACCAGTAGGAAATTGAGTAGATTGACCACCAGAGAATTGACCATTGCTGTTACCTCTTCCATTATCATGACCACGATTGTTGCCATTCCTTCCTGTTCCTCTGTTGAAGGATTGATTGAGCTGATTAACTGCCATAGCAAATGAAGAAGAATCTCGAAGATCAAACCTTTTCTTGATCGATCTTTCTTCAGCATTTAGCAGAGTATTCAACTCTTCAAGAGTAACTACATCATTTCTAGTTCGTATGGCTGAAAAAAATGCACCATATTTTGGAGGCAAAGCTTCAAGAGCTAAATGAATAAGCTCCTCCTCATCAACACAAACTGCCACAGCACCAAGTTTATCACGAATTTCTTTGATTCGTTGAAAGAAAGTGTTCATGCTCTTTGAACCTTTCTTAAGACTCCTCAATTCATCCCTTAAGTTGAGACTATGAGATCGAGAAATTGAAGCAAAACGTTTCTGTAGGATCTTCCAAACTCCTCTACCAGATTTTTGACCTACTGTGAGAGTCAAAATTGACGGAGAGAGAGTAGAATTGATGAAAGTGAACGGTGCTTGTTCACGATTCCTCCACTGGATATATTCAGGATTAACTTCAATGGTATAATTCCCTGAGCTATCCCTAAGAAGAGGATCAGGAGCTTCAAGATTATCTTCAATGAAGTTGATCATTGAGTAAGCTTCCAAAATCACCTCAATTTGGTGTCTCCACACCAGATAGTTGTTGTAATCAAGCTTTATAGTCATCATGCTCGCCATGTTAGACAGAAGCAGAAGCAATAATGAAGGATTGACTCCATGAGTAGAAATTGTATGGCCTATTTGGATGGAGGGGGGGAGGAGGGGGAGTGGAGGGGAGTAGAGTATAGTTGGCTAAAATTAAGCTAATTTTGTGCTAAATCTACTCTACTCTCTCTCCCTCTCCCTCAATCCAAACGGACCAGTAGTGTGTGTACTTTTGCTTGAACTTGTAGTAGAGGAAGTTGAATTTGCAGAGGACGCCATTGATGGCTCTGATATCATGAAAGAGAAACAGATTCTAGGGAGAGAATTGAGAGAAATAAAACTGAAATCTTAAATGTGTGTGTGTGTGTTTGAATCAATTGCAGACAATTCACAACCCTAATCTTTCAAATAAGATAATATTAAAGCCACCTAGGATGTTATTATTTCCGTTCATGTGTAGACAGGAGGTTGCAGGTCTTGGGGTTGGTACGAAGAACTTATATTAATCCATATTATTACTGTGTCATGGCAGTACCATCTGGTCCTTGTATCCTCTAGATATTGCTTAGGAACATATACCTTTTGAAAACTAATCAGATACTGATGCAAAATAGTTTGTGATGTTTTTTCCTTTATAAATACATCAATTCTGGTAACTGTTTCGGCATTAGCAATGCATTTGTGTTTGTTGACTTTAACTAATATTTTCCTTTATTTTTTTGTCGATACGCTACCTGCAGAATGAGCACACGAGAATTCAAGTTCAAGAGCTAACTAAACAGCTTCTGGTTGAGAGAAAGCGGTCTGCATCATATAGAGGAATCATTGACATTCTATTTAAGCACATTGAGGACCACACACATTACTTGTCTGAAAAGGTTCAGAACATAGCAGACTGTGTAAATGAGATTGCATCTGAAGGAAAGAGCGTCAAAAACTCGAATGCTATGGGCAATAAAATGTAAAATATGGATATTTTTTTCTTTCTTTTTTGAATTAGTTTCAGTAGATAGTTACTTATCTACCTTAAATGTTTTTTTAGTTGAAATAAATACTATTTCATTTCTAGTGTTCTTCTTTATCTTCTTTTTTATCTTGAACTGAGAAGTAAATTATTGCATGCAAGTGCTTGTGTGCTTAATGTACATATGGACAGCGAAAGGCATGGTATTTGTGTTGCATTCAGTAATAAGAGAATAGATTATTTAGGAGCATGACCTGTATTAAATTAGTGGGACAGTGATCAGCGGAATGTTTCTATTTTTACATACATTTCTTTTAGAGGGTGGGGAGCGTGATGACCATATTAGTCAAATAGTTATTTACATTTCTAGTGGAAGGATTTTTCATCCTGATGTGATCTGGATCATGGTTATTACTTAAAATCTCAGAGACACGTTTTTGTGTATTTTACACAGGTGGAGCACATCAAAAAGTTGCTGTAAGTTTTGTACATTATATTGACCTCTTTGGTTTTGGAAATTGCAACATGCACGGTAAGTTCACGGTCACAAAAGTATACCTTATGGTCACGTTCGTCAAGGTTAAGCAGATAAAGCTGCAAATAGATGAACATAAAGATTTGTTTTGTTCTGTTTGGATAGCATGCACAGCAAGGTTAATAAATTGACTAAATAGGCATTTTAGCAACCAAAACACTAAAAACGCATATTACATCAAAGAAGCTAAAGTTAAAAATTTTTGAGTCTCAGCTACAATGAGCTGTAGCTGGATGTTAAAGCAAAATTTTTTTTTTTATTCCCCCACACATGCGTGAATGTTTCTCCCTTACGCGCTGTTTGTTTCAGCAATTACATTTTCTAAAAAACGAGTCATTTTCCAATAAGTATTTTTTATAAAACTATCTCATTTTCTAATGTTTGGTAGCAATTTTAAATGAGTTAAAAAACAACCTCTTAACTCCCCTTATTTAGCTTGCTGTGAGATATATTTGTTTTCTAAAAAAATTTAATGGAAAACAATCTCTAAAAATAAGCCATACTTTTTATGTTGATCAAAGATAGTTTTCCGTTGACTCATATTTTTTTATGCTACCAAACACTAGAAAACATGGAAAATTATCTTTACACAAAGTTTTCCATCGAAACAAACAGAGTGTTAAATTATACTATTATCACTCTTAGTCAAAATTTGCAGAATAGTAGCTTTTTAGAAAAGTTTTGGTGCATAGTATGCTTTTGAAACTATTTTGTAAGTTATACTATTTTTGGAACTTAAGTTTGGTAAACTCGAGTTTGGGCTGAAACTCGAGTTTGACAAACTTGGATTCCAAGCTGTGTGCTGCAATATTGAATGGAACTTGAGTTTGTTAAACTCGAGTTCTAGCCCAAACTTAAGTTTACCAAACTCGAGTTTTAAAAGCAATCTAACTTACAAAATAGTTTCATCGGTATGTAACTTTCCTAAAATCTTTCTAAAATCATGGTATCTGGGAAATTTTTCCTCACTCTCACATGCAAACAAGCCCATCATAGCTCTTGCCCTCTCCCCTCTAGCCTCTCTCTGCCCAGCACTTTCTTCACCCAGCCCTCTCTCCCTTTTGCCCAGCTCTCTCTCTGCCTAGCCCCCTCTCCCTTTCGCTCAACCTCTCCTTTATGGGTCGTGGGTCGGTGACGGTGGTTCATGGGTTCTGATTTACAGGTTATGGGTGGTGGTTATATACTGTGTTGGGATACATTATTTTATTGTATTGTTTACAATTTTTAATGTTGAGTGTATTGTAAAGTGAGTTATTGTAAAGTGAGTTATTAAAATAGATAAAGTAGGTTTTTGAGTTGCTGAAAACTTTATTTTTTGAGAACCTTGTTGTGAATGCTCTAAGACCCCAAATTGTAATTCTGAAGCAGTCATTCTTACATGTTTACATTATTAAGTTAAAAAATAATGTCACCTTGGAAAAGGAAAAATACTGGCACAGGACAAGGTTAGAGACAGAACCAGCTTAATAGGGAATTTGGTGTGTACGCTGAAGGTAGAATTGTGATGTACCTAATGTAATGCTCTTTTGCTGAAAAAACTGTAGACGACTAAATTCTTAGTTCGAAATAAATCAAACAAGTAAAAATAGTTTCACAAATGCGAATTTGTATTGATAAATATGTGGTACAATTCTCTGTAATTACAAAAGAGTGATCCTCTGATTCGATCTCCTTGAAAGATTTATTGATTGGAATTGTGGTAAAGTGATTTTGATTTGAACACAAGATATCCTTCAATTTGGCTGAGGAATGGATCGAAGATCTTTGAAACGGAATTACAATGAGTCTCTGGCTATGAGCTTGTTAGAAATTCTTTGTTCTTCATGTTCTTCGTGTTCTTCGTGTGTTCTTCGTGTTTGAAGGTTTGTGGTGGAAATTCTTCGGTGCTTTAGAGGCTTGATTCCGTAGAGCTTCGTTGATTTATGGTTTGTTGAGGTTTCTGGAGGCTTTTGAGCTTGATTCTAGTGACCTTTGAGACCTGGACGAGTAGTTTGGATGATTTTGCTTCGAATGTTGTCTGTATTCGAGGTTGAAGTTCTTGAAATTCTTGGAGGCTTTGGGGTTTGATTCCGGCAGAGCTTCTGGATTTCTGAACTCAAGATATCTTCTTCCTTCTCTCTGTCCCCTTAAATGTCTCAGGAAGGCTTCTATTTATAGGAGTTTAGGGGTGGGTGAGCGACACGTGGCGGAGTTTGATTGGTGACACTTGTCATAGCCTGATTGGTCCGCTTATGTCATCGCTTACACGTGCCGGGTTGCTTATGTCATCGCTTACACGTGCAGGGTTTGCTTGTGTCATCGCTTACACGTGCTGATGCAGTTTCATGCCTTTATTTCAATGACACTTGGCAAATTTCTATTGGAATCCGAATAGTGATGGTAAAACCTAGCAGCAGTACGTGGCACCTTGTAATTGGTTGTATTTTGTGGACTTGGTAGTATGATGTGTCAGCTTGTGATAGGTCGGGAATTTTCCCTCTCTACAAATGCCCCCTCGAGACTCGTTCATGCACACAGTTTTGGAGTGTGGTGAGTGAATGAGTCTTGAAAGAAAATGGATTTTTTTTATACTTGACTCTTCTAGTGAAATAGTTGAAGGTGGTGGAGCTTTTAACAGGATGAAGTAATTGCAGAAGAGTAGACCCACCCATATGAAAGGCTTTGATGAGACCGAGAAGGGGTCTGCGAGTATTTGAATGTACTCGTGTGACTGAGTTTTCTCAGCAGAGGTTAAGTCAAACTAATTTCAGAAGAGTATTTTGGATCGTTGGTGGCGATCACAGGGTGTTGAAGATGGAGAAGAGGTGAGAATGTTGGCTGGGTACAGCATGCAGAGCTCTAGAGCTAGCCTCTTATTTTTAAGGACTTCTGGTGAAGTTATATTTGAAGGGTATACTTCGGATCACAGAGAGAACATGTGGGAGTGTGGTTGAATGTGCTTGTGTTATCGCATCACTCAGGTTAAGTTAAGGTAATTTCAGAAGGGATTTTGGGTTTGTTGTTGTTGATGGTGAAAAAGATGGTGATGAAGCAAAGTGAATGGGTGAGGCATACGACACTATGGCCCTGACCCCGCATGTTGGGGACTCTCTGGCGTAGATGTCTCTGGGAAGTACACCTTCGGATGTGGGACTGGCTGCATGCTGAATGAGGTCCGACGGCAAGTCGTTGAATGCGCATGTGTGACTGGACCATACTGACGGACATTAAGTTGAAGTAATTTCAGAAGTATATTTTTTGAAATTCTTCAAGCTGATCTTAAGTTGGAGTAATTCCAGAAAGTGTGTTTTGTGGTACCAGCAATGATGACCTTTGGACCCCATGCTGGTGGAAACATGGAATGAGGCTGTGGTGACCATTCACCAACACCAAAGGCTAATTTCTGATGAGCTGGTACCTTGGAGGTCATCACAAGTGTTGGATGGGAGACAATTTGTAGGATACCCCAACACTTTTTACCATCTTCACCTAATGCAACTTTGTTGGGAAAGCATAACAAATGAAAGATGGAGCTAACTTGTGATCCTGGTTTTAGAAACCAGCCAAGCTGCTGTTTGTTCCGAACCACTGTGATGCGAACCTCAATCGACACGCTTTAAGACCCAACAAAAATATTGGAATACTTAACCCAGGAAAGCTAAAAATCAGATTTATGATAGAAACCCTGACCCAGCGTTTATAATCGAAACGCGAACCAAAGGTATAAGTTGACCTTGACCCAATGATTATAAAGAATCACGAACCAAAGGTATAAAGTTTGAACGCCACAAGGAAGAATCCTTGATAAGTTCACAGTTCTTGAAGAACCAAAAGAGAGCAAAGCCTCACCTTTTCTGAATTTTATTCAATAATTTTCTGAAAAACGTTTACGGACTTCAGGGCCTATTTAAGGACTCCACAAAACTTGACAGACATGAAAATATATTCTAAAATAACTCCTAATTGATACCTTACCATATCAGGAATCATGTTTGACCTAAAAAACATTAAATGCACCTAAAAATAAGGAAAATACCTAAAAAACGTACTAAATAATAAAACCCTAAATAAAAGTTGATTTGGTCTGAATTAGCAGATCCACAATAGGAAAAAATCTGCCTTAATCGATACGTAGGAAAGTCAATCAGCCATTAATTCATGCCATAAATCACTCGCAATTAAGCCAGATCAACCCTAAATAACTTGAATTAAATTTATTACGTTTTCAGCTTCCTTTGGGCCAAGCTTGGAATGTCTTGCGTTAGAATCAGCCCCAATCTCTTGAATCAGCCCATTAAGTGCTTCTTTGATCTTCTTGGATCTTGTTCTTGTAATAGGCCCAACTGGAACATGCAATGGATCCTTGAATGCTTGTTGATTCTCATCACACTGCTTCTAATGGGAGACCAAACAGTTGAAGAGAGACTAAGGAAGCCCTGTTTTTAGGAACAGGTGTCTCTGCTGGACTTGGATTTCCTGGCCAACCAATTCCAAGGAAGCATGGAAGGTCGATGCAGACCTTGTTATGAATAACTTTATGAACAAATGTGGTCATTATGTGAGGAAACAAAATTTGTTTGAATCCTAAAACAATGATGATGTTGTGAGAAGGGTTACTACTGAACCATGATTCAAACTGATTATGAAGCGATCTTGGTTGCTAGGTATTGAGAATGACGAGGCCATAGTGAGAACTGGCTGTGAGAAGGAGGATTTGAAAATTTGAAAGAAGCAAATCTTCATTTCATGACTCAGTGTATGTGTGTTTTTTTTTTTCTTGATGGGTTTTAGTGGATCCGGCCCTTCTATTTATAGCGAAGAGATGAAGAACGGTAGTTGGGTAGTTAAGAACGGCGGACGAGACTTTTTGGTGAGAACAGTGGATGAGAACGGTAGGCGCCGAATGGGAATGTTAGGTTGGAGACTGGTAGGCACCGACGAAAATAGTAGGCTGAAGTAGTGACCCAATGTAATTTCAATTTTGAGACATACTTGTGAGAGTTCGTCTGTTTTTGAAAGGGGAGCCTTGATCAAGTCTGGAGGATAATTTTGAGGGAATCCAGACCAAATGGATGGATCTCAAATTATGATCTTAAGAGCTTAAATTTTGGACACCGCTAGTACTTTGGAGAAGTGGGTGTAGTTTCTAAGTCCAAAACAAATACCTAGATTTCAAAATCAAAATTTTTGCGAAAACCTGATAGGACAAGTTTTGCTTGAACATCTTGATTTTCGGTCAAAGTTTACATCAAAGCCAATAGTTGTAGACTCACACTATTTGAGCAATTTTGAATTCTTAAATGAATAAATAGACCCCAAAATTGGAACGTACGCGAAAAATTGCGCAAGATAGGTCCATTTCAAAAATTTTGACTTTTGGTCAAGATTTTGTGCAAAAGTCAACTTTTTAGAAATTGGACTGTTGTGCAATTTTCAAGTCTCGATTGAAGAAACAGATCCCAAAATTGGAAAGTATGCGAAAAATTGAGTGGGACAGGTCCGTTTTGAAAATTTTGACTTTTTGGTCAAAGTCAAAGTTAAAGTCTTAATTTGTCAAAGTTTTTTTTTTTTCAGGCGGTCCGGATCCAGGTCGGTTTTCCGGGTCAAACCGGTTCGTGGAGGATGACGTCATCCGTGACGTCATTGATCTGAAGCGTGTGTCACGCGTGGCGCGTGCACGCTCGTGAGAAATTGCCGGCGCGTGGGAGCGCGTGCATCTGAAGCTGGGATTACCGGACCTTCTGGTGGCGCGTGGCTCATCGTTTGGGCTTGAAATTTTTACGTCTTGTAGTTATAAGGCCGTAGAAGACCCCTATATGGTCGGTTTTGTGAAATTGTGCACAGATTTGCACAGTTTTGATGGACTAAACCGGTGGTCATCGCGAGCTTTGGCGGCGCGTGGTGGCGCGTGGTTGATTGTTTGGATCTAAAAATTTCAGGTTTTGTAGATCGAAGGCCGATAGCTCTAATGGTGGTATCAGTTTTGTAAAATTGTTCTCAGATTTGCGCAGATTTGAATGAGAAACCCGCGGGTCACTGAGAATTTGCGGCCATGTGTGGCAGCGCGTGGCCGGGTATTTGGGCCTGAAATTTTCAGGTTTGGTGGATCGAAGGCTGTAGAAGACTCCTGTGGTGTCAGTTTTGTGAAATAAGGTCTGGATTTTCACAAATTTGGATAAGAAAGTCGTGGGTCTTTGTTGGACTTATGGCCTTTTGGTCTAATTTTGTGGTGGCCGCCCTGACAGGATGGTGCCAGGATTTAGACTTGCCAGGTGGGTAATGAGCCATTATCTTCTGTCTCCATGGCTGAATATGCTCTTTCATTTCAAAATTCAGCGCAGACTTCTCTGATTTTAAGTGCATTTGAGTTTGCAAAATCTGACTTTGAGTTCCAATTGTTTTCACATTTCTGAAACGTGAATATAAGTTTTTTTCATTGGTCGGTTGGTAGAACTATTTAATGGTTTGCTGACTTTCTTCATTTTTCTTGTCTGCTAGTTTAGCAGAAATTCTCTATATAAGATGTGAGATTGGCTTCGTTCATTTGGGCATTCTTAGCCTTCAGTCTTCTTCTCCAGCTTTTAAGAATTTTTTTTTCTTTTTCTTTTGTCCTTTGTTTAGACATGCAATGAGATTTTTTTCTGACATTTTTTTCGTTGTTGCTTGTTTTTGTTTTGCAGCTCAGTTTCCTTGATCTTTGGATTTTGACATCAAACTTCACGTTGACATTCTCATAGAAGTGTTTGCCTTCATTTGGTGACTTTGTATTTCATTGATAGCAACGTTGCAAGAACGTATGCCTTCATGTTGTTACATTCTTTTCTTGCATCAACAATCTTTTAGTGATATTCGTCTTTGCAACGACGTTTCCATAAGGATATTCAGCTAGGCAATAATGCTATCGCCAGTACTCGTCTTTGAAGTCGTACTAGCTTTGGTGTTGGCAATTTAAGCTGTATCAACACTTGTCTTTGCAACGCAGCCATATTAAGAATCTTTACAATGTAGCCACATCAAAAGTCTTTACCATGAAGTCGCGCCAGTATTCGTCCTTGTATTGAAGCTGCATCCATATTTTTCTTTGTATCGAAATCGCGTCACCACTTATCTTTGCCATGAAGTTGCGCCAACACTTCATTCGCATCGAAGCTGGGCCAACATTCATCTTTGCCATGAAGCTACGTCAACACTTCATTTGCACAAAAGCCATGCCATCATTCATCTTTGCCATGAAGCTACGTCAACACTTCATTTGCATCGAAGCTGGGCCAACAGTTCATCTACATTGAAGTCGTGCCGACATCCATCTTTGTCATGCAGTCGTGTCAACACTCCATTTGCACAGAAGCCATGCCAACATTCATCTTTGCCATGAAGCTACGTCAACACTTCATTCGCATCGAAGTTGGGCCAACAGTTCATCTACATTGAAGTCGTGCCGACATCCATCTTTGTCATGCAGTCGTGTCAACATTCCATTTGCACAGAAACCATGCCAACATTCATCTTTGCCATGAAGCTACGTCAACACTTCATTCGCATCGAAGTTGCACTAATATTGGCTTTTATAATGAAGCTTGAAGTTTCAAGAAGCTCCCATCAAGACTTTGAGGATGCAAAGAGATGCCAATAAAACCTTGAAGATGTGAGAAGAATGCCGCCATGATTTTGACATTGCACGAACATGCCCTTAGAGGAGAGATGATGCAACATCAACTTCAGATGTTGGAGGAAGGTGACGTTGTCCAGATTTTAGAGACATGATGTGAAACAACACCACTCAGAAGGGAGATGATGTGGTTCAAATTTCAGAGTTGTGAAGTGGCACAACTTAGAAGAGAGACAATATAGCCTAGACTTGAAAGGTACAAAAAAGATGCCCCCAGGAGATAAGTGATGCAAAGTATACTTCAGAGACGTGGGAATATGTCCACAAAAGATGAGCAATGCCATGCAGACTCCATTCCTTGCAACAGAGGTTGAAGATTTTATTTTACTCCACAACCGAGAATCAACTTATCATTATTTCAAGGAAAGCTAAGTAACACCAATTCTTTGCAGCTATCACTTTCTACCACAATGATCTTTGAACATCATATAGTGAGCAATTGATTGATCTTAAGCGACGCCTTGCCAATCAAAGGGTTCTTGAAAGCATGTTGACGACCTTTGGACAAACTCTTCAAGCTAGACTGGTAGTCCTTCTTCTTTTTATGTGACTGAACTTAGTGAAAAGTACTAAGCTGCCTACGTACCCTGGAGAGGGATCAAGTCATTACGTAATTCAACCAAAATTTTTTTTTGATGATTTTTTTTTCATGGTTTTGATGATTTTTTTAAATTTTATTTTATGGTTTTGATGATTTTTTTTTCTTTTGTTTTGTTTTGTTTTTTTTTGTTTGTTTGTTTGTTTTTTTTTTCATGATTTTTTGTTGTTGTTTCTTTTTACAAAAAGGGAGGGCTCACGTGTGTAATCCTCGCCCTACACCCCACGACATTTCATGGGTACCAATTGCGCAATAGTGGGTATCACCTCTAATTGAACCCGAGACCTTGGCCTCAAGGGCGACATGGGCATCCAGCCACTACGCCACACTCGCAAATGGTGACATAGAGTGAGATTAATTTCTCCTTATTTGTACACTTTCAAAGGTAATGGGAAGACATCATGTATCCTTGTGGTGCTGCAGTGGGTAGTTTAAGCTCTTACCGAGAAGCAATTCTTGATTTTCAAGCATAGAAGCGTTTGAGGAACTTCCCATTGATGGGGCCGATCCTTACACCCTCCTGATCAATCAACTTGTAAGCTCCATTAGTGTAGACTTCTTGTACAACATAAGGTCCATCCCATTTCGAGGTGAACTTACCGCCTGTATGATGAGTCATGATGATAGGTCTTCGAACAGCGAGGACTAAGTCACCAACTTGGAATGATCATGGTTTAACTCTTTTATTGAATGCGCTTGACAAACGAGCTTGATAGCACTCAAGGCGTTGTTGGGCCTCGAGCCTTTTCTCATCCAGTGCCTCCAACTCTTGTAACCTAAGCTTGGCATTTTCCTTTTTAGTTAACCCTTCTTGAATGGCGATCCGTAGTGATGGGATCTAGCGTTCTAAGGGAAGGATAGCTTCTACTCCTTAAACGAGAGAATACGGGGTCGCTTGAGTAGGCGTTTGAAATGTTGTTTGATATGCCTATAATGCTTCTCCAATTTTTTCATGCCAGTCTCGCTTAGTTTTGGATACCACTTTCTTTAACAAACTGCCAAGAGTTTTGTTAAAGGCTTCGGCTAATCCATTCGTTGGGGCATTGTACATAGAAGAATTGTACTGTTTGAATGCAAATTTCTCGCACAACTCTGTCATCAACCTATTCTGAAATGGTTTGCCATTATCGGTTATGATATATCGAGGGACACCATACCGATAGATCAAGTGAGTTCGGATAAAATTGACCACCGTCTCTTTCTTTACTTCCCTAAGAGGCACAGCTTCTGCCCATTTTGAGAAGTGATCAGTTGCAGCCAAAATGTACAAATGGCCACCAGATGATTTTGGTAATGGTCCTATTGCGTCAAGCCCCCATGCATCAAAAGGCCAAGAAGCTACAGTTGGGTGTAGAGGTTCAGGTGGCTGATGGATGAAGTTTGCATGATATTGACAAGCTTCGCACTTTTTAGCATACTCCATGGAATCTTGCACCATCGTAGGCCAATAGTAACCCATTCGCTTGATCCTGTAGTGTAACTTAGGACCTGATTGGTGTGCACCGCATATTCCGGAATGAGCTTCTTCTAAGGCTTGTTTAGCCTCTTCCTCTCCTAAGCAACGGAGAAACAAACCATCAAATGAACGGCGGAAGAGAGTTTCTTTATAGTAAATGAATCGAGCAGCCCTTCACCGAACTTCGGTCTTGTGGCGTACATCATCTGGGAGTCTTCCATGTTGAAGGTACTTAATGATTGTTTGTCGCCAATCTTCCTTTTCGACAAGGCATACAGAAATGACGTTGGCTTGCTTTTCTTCTTTTTCTTCTTCAACCATGAAAGGCATCACCCACCTTTGGGAAACAACAACTTTGGCTGTCTCTTCTTGGGATAATGCTAAGGTGGTAGCCAAATTAGCTAAAGCATCAGCCTGTCTATTCTCCTTCCTCGGTATATGCTCCAATGTAATTGCCTCAAAATTTGCGAGCAACTTCTTCGCATATTTGCAATAAGGGACAAGGTCCTCTTTCTTGACATCATACTGCTCCAAGATTTGGTTGATAATTAATTTGGAATCCCCAAAGATCTCGAGTTGCGATATGCCGATTCCAATGGCCATTTGTAGACCAATGATCAATGCTTGATATTCGGCTACATTGTTAGAGCAAAGTTCGCTTAATGAGAACGAATATAGAAGTATTTGTCGTTGTGGAGAAACAAACACTACACCTGCCCCCGCTCCTTCTTGACGTGCAGCCCCATCGAAAAACATCATCCATGGTGGCATTACTTCAATGTAAAACACATCTTCGTCTGGGAAATCATCAGAGAACTCCCAATCAGATGGAACTGGGTGATCAGCTAAGAAATCTGCCAATACTTGTCCTTTGATAGCTTTTTGCGGAACATATGCAAGGTCGTATTGTTGCAGCAAGACTGCCCATCGAGCTATGCGACCCGAAACCACTGGCCTGGAGAGGACATATTTAATCGGGTCCACCTTTGCTATCAAACGGACCGTATGTGCTTGCATGTAGTGCTCCAGTTTGTCTATGGCAAAGAAAAGAGCGAGGCACATCTTTTCAATAGGAGAATAATTTAATTCAGCTCCATTGAGAGTTCGACTTAAATAATAAAGGGCTCTTTCTTTCCCTTCTTTATTTTTTTGTGCCATAAGAGCACCTAGAGACCTTTCTTGTGCCGCGATGTACAACACCAAAGGCTTTCCAGGGATAGGAGCACCTAAAACTGGAGGATTAAGCAAGTATCTTTTGATGCGCGCAAAAGCATTGCTACAAGCCTCATCCCATTTAAAGTGTGCATCCTTCTTCATTAATCTATTGAAAGGTTGACATCAACCTACCAAGTTTGAAATAAATTGTCGTATGTAAGCTAGTTTTCCTTGCAAGCCTCTAAGTTCTCGCAGGTTCTTGGGCTCTTGCATTTTTTGGATAGCTTCAATTTTGGACTGGTCAATTTCAATACCGCGGTGCCTCACAATGAAACCAAGAAATTTCCCGGATGTTACGCCGAAAGCGCATTTGCGAGGGTTCATTTTAAGCTGATACTTTCTTAAGCGGTTGAACACGGATCGCAAATCTACCAGATGGTCTTCCCTCCTTTTTGTTTTAACCACCAGATCATCGACATAACACTCCACGTACTTATGAAGTACATTATCAAAGATCTTTTGCATGGCTCGTTGATAAGTAGCACCAGCGTTCTTTAATCCAAAAGGCATTACTTTGTAACAGTAAATACCTTTAGGGGTACGAAAAGCTGTGAACTCTTCATCCTTAGGATTCATTCGAATTTGGTTGTAACCAGAAGAGCCATCCATGAAAGATAAGGCTTCATGACCAGTAGTGGCGTCAACCATGATTTCAGTGATAGGCAACAGAAAATCATCATTGGGACATGCATTGTTCAGATCACGGAAGTCAACGCACACCTGGATTTGTCCATTCTTCTTTTTGACAGGGACAATATTAGCGATCCACTCCGGATATTGTACTTCATGGATGAAGCCTGCCTCAATTAGCTTATTGACCTCAGTTTCTATTTAAGGGATAGGCTCCGGCCGAAAGCATCTTTGAGCTTGTTTTACTAGGTGCACGCCCTTCTTTACGGCCAAATGGTGTAAAGCAATACTTGGATTGAGCCCAGGCATTTCTTTGTAAGTCCAAGCAAACACATCTTTATATTCTACCAGGAGCTGGAGGTATCCTTCTTCTTCTGCAGGAGTAAGAAGGGCACTAATGAAAGTTGGTCAAGGTTCTTCAGTAGTTCCTAAATTGATCTCTTTAAGTTCATCGACTGTAGCCTATACTCCATCTTCCAAGGCTAGGGAAGCTTCATCGACCTCATTCTTTGCGGCTTCATCATCTGACAGTATATCTTCTTCTACTGTAATATGAAACGAGGATGATACTTCTTCAATTTGCTCATTGTGGACGAGTGACTGACTTGTGTGTACAATCGTTCGCCTTTTGACTTTGAGAGCTCCTTCAGTGCTGATATCCAAGATAAAGTTACGCTTCATGCGTGAAGGAATACTACTACGTATCTCATTATTAGCTGTCTCCTCCTTTTGGTCCTCAAAGTTTATTGAGCTTTGAGAACAAGTATCAATGGGCCTTTTTGTTGCCCCCAATCGATTAAAGACTGATCCACACGTAAAAGTGTCCCGACTTTGCGTTAAACAAGTCGTATTCAACCTGTCGAACACTGTAATTCGTGATGATGAAGCCTTAATGCGATCGAATACTGAGATGCGTGATGAAGAGTGATCTTTTCTTTGATTCGAACTTTCATCAACCTCTACTGTTATGTATAGGGAACTTGAAGCGTTGCTTCTTTTATTGATCCATATTTGAGCCGGTGGGTCTGGAGTATAACCTATTCCGGTCTTTGGGATAGGAATTTCATGCCCTTCAAGTCGCATTTTCCCTTGCGTTTTACTAAGGCCGTGCATCTTTTCTTCGGTGGCTTCTGGAATTAGTTTCCCTAGGCCGCTTTGTTTTGAGAAATCATAGCCTGCTTTGGCTAATAGCCTATATGCCTTTGGGTCAAACCATTCTTTCGTCCGTTTACTTGGTAGAATACCATGCTCTGTCAAACTTTGTGAAGACCTCACGAATCCATTTAGTGGCTTTGAGGGCAAAGGATTTGTGGATGAAGTTAAAGGCATTACATGATTTTCTTTCAATATGGCTACATCCTTCATCGTGAGCTTTGTAGGAGGTCTTCGCATGTCCATTGTAGATTGAAGGCATTCCGTGAATGGTGATTGTCCGTTCTTGCGGCGTGACAATGGTACATAACGGAGGAATGGAAGGTTATTGGAAGGCGTAGAACTTTCATCCGCTTTCTTTGAATTGCTAGTAGATTCACTAGACTGGTTATTCCTATATCCTGGATCTTCCTTTGGGGAAGGAATATCCTTTCTAGTGATGACTTTAACATGCTTCTTTTCACCCTGCTTGCTTTTCATGGCCGGGACTTCAACTGGGAGAACTTCATTAGGGATATCATCTTCTACATAAAACTTCGCGTCAGCAAAGTGAGCTTCAGTTTCAGAAAAAGGCTTCAAGTCGGCATCGACTTTCTTTATTCCACCTTGAAGATACTTGAAACATTGGTGCAAAGTTGACGGCACTATTCCGTTCCCATGGATCCATGGACGTCCTAACAACATGTTGTAGGTTGTCTTGGCATCAATGACATGGAACAAAACGTTGCTTGTCAATTCTCCAATAATTAACTCCAAGTGTATCATGCCGATGGCGCGTTGTCCTCCTTGGTTAAAACCTTGTATGACCAAGCGACTGTGTGATAATTTCTCCATAGCAAGACCAAGTCGTCTCATTGTCATTTTCGGTAGTATATTAATAGCTGAACCTCCATCAATGAGAATGCGATCAATCTTTTGTTCACGAGCATAACCAGAGACATAAAGTGGACGATTGTGAGGCTTAGGGCCTAACAATAGATCCTCGTCAGTGAAAGTCAAGTCTGGAGAGCACGCGCAACATTCCTGTGTTTGTTGAAGTGTATTGGTACAAGGAGTGTAAATCTTTGGCTCTTCAAGAGCTTGGATGATCCCTTCTTTCGGTGAGGTGGAGGATTGCGAGGGTTCAACTTTGTCAACCTGAGATTTGAGTTGTTCTAAAGACGACAAAGTCTCATTTAAACTACCATGGTCAACACCTTTTTGTTTTTCATCAACTTCACAACAAGAGACCGTGTGAACAGCCTCCGCTGACTTGTTTTGAAAGAATTTTATGGGGAAAAATTCTTCCAATGTGACAAGGCTTCGAAATTTTTGGGTTTGTGCCGAATCATCACACATTTCCGTTCTTAGTCTTTCTTTCCTTTTATCATTCTTTCTCCTTGACTGCAGCTGAATTTGGTTTTGTGCTTTTCTGGACTCTTGGGTGATCAAATGAAAAGGGAATACTCGTCTCTTCTTCCATCTCTTACGAGTAACCAACGTCCAACCCTCTTCCTCATCCATTGTTGACTTTTTATCATCATTTAAGTTATAATCAGATGCTTTTTATGAGAGCTGAACTTGAATAGGTTCCAAAGAACCAAATCGGATGAACGTGGTATTCGCCCTCTGCTTAGTAGTTGGAGACTTGCAACTAGGCGACCCGTAAGCAAATGTTACAAGGTTTGACTGAGCAACATCATTAACATCTAAGTCGATTTTCCTTTCCTTGGCTAGCTTCATGATGAGTTCTTTAAGAACAAAGCATTTTTGGATCGGATGACTTGTGATGCGATGATACTTACAATAGTTCGGGTCATCAACCTTTCCTACTTCTTCCGGTTGTTTGCATTCTGGCAATTCAATTAATTTCAAGTTGAGCAGTTGTTCTAGCATTTCGGGTATATCAGCATCAAGGAAAGGATACACCTTTTGTTCCCATTCCTTGAGTGATGAGCGACGCGTCTCACGTCATTGGCCTCCCTCGGGCCTCTTCTCGTTAGCCTTCACATTTCCTGTTGAAATTTTGACTGGGGTAGGGTTGACATTCATGGAGTGTTTGACATTACTTTTCATATTCCTGTCATTTTTCCTTATTTCTCGCCTTTCTTTCTTTTCTTCAGGTACGGGAGGTTTCATATTTTCACGGCAAGAGATACTCAATTCCATGTCATGCGCACGAGTTGCCAATTCTTCAAATGTTCGGAGCTTTACCCCTTGTAGGATGTACAGAAGTCCCCAATGCATGCCTTGGATGCACATTTCTACAGCAGATATTTCAGATAGTCTATCCTTACAATCTAAACTCAAAGAACGCCACCGATTGATGTAGTCAACAACGGGTTCATCTTTCCACTGCTTAGTATTGGTAAGCTCCATCATGCTTACCGTGCGGCGCGTGCTGTAAAACCGGTTAAGGAACTCCATTTCCAACTGATCCCAACTATCAATTGACTCAGGTTCCAAGTCTATATACCAATCAAAGGCATTCCCTTTCAGTGAACGAACAAACTGCTTTACAAAGAGGCCTCCTTGAGTCCCTGCGTTCTCACAGGTTTCTACAAAGTGAGCAACGTGTTGCTTAGGGTTTCCCTTACCATCGAATTGCAAGAACTTGGGGGGTTGATACCCATTTAGCATTCTCATATTGTCAATGCGCTTCGTATAAGGTTTTGAATATATGAGAGAATGTGTAGAAGAACCTCCATATTGTGCTTGTATGGTGTTCGTTATCATGTCCTGCAGTTGTTGGACAGATATCAAGGCCATTGAGGTGGAATGTCCTTGTTGAGAAGTGCCTTCACCTCCTTTTCCCTTATCACCCCTAGCGTTTTCTCCCTTCAAGGTAAAGCCAAGAGGGTGCTCAAGGTCTAGATTTGATTCACCCGAATCTTGGACTTCCAGTTTGTTCATCAGGGTTGCAATTTGGACATCCTTATCTTCAAGTGCTTTTGTGAGAAGGGTGACCCTTTGTTCCATTTCAGCCATCTTTTCTTCCATAGTAGAGGTGTTGGTCATCATTACTGGCATGACCTCTAGATATGATGGAGAAAACGATGAGACAGGATGAGTTAAAGGCATTTTGTTCCTTAGGCTTCTCATCACGGGTGAAGAGTTGATAGAAAAGGTCTTTGTTGGGGATGATTCATCATTGATCTCAAAATCCTTCGTGGCAGATGAATCCTTAGCGGTAGCTTTCCTTTTTGCAAGAAAGTCTAGAGAGATGATATTACGAAGCTTGCTTTCTTTGGTTGATTGGAGTTGCGGTTGATCAAGAGTTTTGGATCGACTACGAGTGATTGGGCCGACATAATCATCTGCAATGGAAGCATCCATCACCGATTTTTGAGCATTCTTGTTAGAATCCATCGAAGCTAGTAGCAGATCGAATTTCTTTTCTTTTGAAGGAGAAAGAGATGAGAGGCAGAGAGGTCCCACCGGGCGTGCCAGAATTTGTAGACGACTAAATTCTTAGTTCGAAATAAATCAAACAAGTAAAAATAGTTTCACAAATGCGAATTTGTATTGATAAATATGTGGTACAATTCTCTGTAATTACAAAAGAGTGATCCTCTAATTCGATCTCCTTGAAAGATTTATTGATTGGAATTGTGGTAATGTGATTTTGATTTGAACACAAGATATCCTTCAATTTGGCTGAGGAATGGATCGAAGATCTTTGAAACGGAATTACAATGAGTCTCTGGCTATGAGCATGTTAGAAATTCTTTGTTCTTCGTGTGTTCTTCGTGTGTTCTTCGTGTTTGAAGGTTTGTGGTGGAAATTCTTCGGTGCTTTAGAGGCTTGATTCCGTAGAGCTTCGTTTATTTATGGTTTGTTGAGGTTTCTGGAGGCTTTTGAGCTTGATTCTAGTGACCTTTGAGACCTGGACGAGTAGTTTGGATGATTTTGCTTTAAATGTTGTCTGTATTCGAGGTTGAAGTTCTTGAAATTCTTGGAGGCTTTGGGGTTTGATTCCGGCAGAGCTTCTGGATTTCTAAACTCAAGATATCTTCTTCCTTCTCTCTGTCCCCTTAAATGTCTCAGGAAGGCTTCTATTTATAGGAGTTTAGGGGTGGGTGAGCGACACGTGGCGGAGTTTGATTGGTGACACTTGTCACAGCCTGATTGGTCCGCTTATGTCATCGCTTACACATGCTGGATTGCTTGTGTCATCGCTTACACGTGTAGGGTTTGCTTGTGTCATCGCTTACACGTGCTGATGCAGTTTCATGCCTTTATTTCAATGACACTTGGCAAATTTCTATTGGAATCCGAATAGTGATGGCAAAATCTAGCAGCAGTACGTGGCGCCTTGTAATTGGTTGTATTTTGTGGACTTGGTAGTATGATTTGTCAGCTTGTGATAGGTCGGGAATTTTCACTCTCTACACAAACCATGAGCTCTCTTGCTCGGAATACGTATATACTACAAATGGAAGCCTGGAACAACTTCAAAAAAAATGAATACTGCTATTTAACGAAGATTCATTTCACTCTATTCCATAGTATGAACCACTTCATCCAAAGACCTCAAATTTTTAGTCAATTTATATTCATGCAGTTCAGCAGTCAAACAATGAACCAAAGCTTTGTTATGAGTCGTTGAAGTCATCAATCTGCACGTTTCACCCAAAACTGTGAAGGGAGACTCAAGACTTTTTTCATTATAACAAGTGGGTGAAGAAAATTCAAATCCATATTCTTTAGCATGAAGGGATAGTAGTACTGAGCCATAAAGCTTTTGGCTGGAGAAACTCATGTAATTAGAATTAATCTTCTTAAAATTGATTATAGTTAACTATATTTACACAAAAATATTTAAAGTTAAGTGACTATCAACCTCACTGTACCAAAGATTCACAGTTACCCCCACTTAAATTCCTAATTTGATCTAAAGATTCTTTTTTGAGATTTTATGAAAAAAAATTAAAAAGAAAATATAATTACACGAGCCATGTGCATAGGAGCATTCCCTAACCTATACATATTCTATAAGTCAACAAAAGAAAATTTAGATTGTTGGGAAACTATCTCATCCTAGTACATTACACAACCAGCCAACTGTACTAACATACGGTGGAGGTGCTAGGATTTGAATCGGGGGCAAAATTTATATACATAAGTATATATACGTGCACTTGAATATCTATATAATGTGTGTGGGGTTAAGAAAAAAAAAATTATTAAAAAAGGTCTGCTTTATGCAAGAAGAACATAAAGCAGCCAAAAAATACAAAAAAAAAAAAGAAAAAAAGAAAAAAGAAAGACAAAAGCTATATTACTATACAATAAAAAAGAGAATCTACAAACAATGGGAGGGATTACTAAATGTGAGTTGCCAAACAGAAAACCAACCAAACATATTGTTAACAAAGGAGGCTAGAAGTTGATACTCCGATTTTTCCACATCTTCAAAAGCACGAATATTGCGTTCCTTCCATATACACCACATCAAACATAACTAAGTCAAATTCTAAATGCTAGACGAATGTTTCTCCAACCATTCCTTTCATCCAAAAAGAAGCCCTACCACCATTCTTGGTAAAACCCATGAAATCTCAAAAGATTTGAATACAGTACACCATAGCTAATATTCCGTCTCACAATGAAGTAATAAATGATCCACAATCTCTCCACTACATCTGTAAAGTTGTGATTTACAACTATTTATGTATTGGCTTTAATTCCGTGCCAAATTTGATTGTAATTTTATTCAATCTTTTATACCCTGTATTTTATGTGGGATTTTATTGTAAGGGTTGTGTGTGAGAGAGAGAGAGTGTGAAGACTCAAGCTTTTGAAGGCAGAAGAATTCTCGCGGGTATCTCGCGACTAAGCATCCCGCAAAGTGATGCATGTGCCCTGCACATGACTGGAATGCGAAGAGTTATGACAGATGGTGACAGCTGGTCTTTGCGAGTGTCTCGCGAGTAAGGCCTTCTCGCGAGACACCCGTAAAACAGTCTGTTTTGCTATTTTGTTCTATCTACTCCACTACATTCTCAACCACACTATATATACCATCATTACCCACATATTGAGTATAGAGTTTTTCAGAAGAGAAAACCCTAGCCTCCACCCTTGAGAGTGTGAGATTGTCATACCCACAATTCCTCACACAATCCTTTGTGGTTTTCCTCTACTCTTACCTCTCCATTTCTAAATCTTTGAGAGGTCGATAGCCCAAACACTTACCACACCCTTTCAGAGTGTCAAGTGAGGATTTGGTGCTGCTGGGAAGCATTGGAAGAAGCCAAGCATTGGAAGAAGCCAAGCTTTGGTGGATGCAATCGGGCGTATTGCGGGATCCGGAGAGCTAGACAAGACACTGTTCCGAGTAGCCTTGTTGGAGTAGGAGCTTGGAGGGCTTAGGTACATCGGGTAGATTAGGCTTGGAGGGTCTCTTGCTAACCCATGTATCCCAACTGATTGTCTAGTGGATCGCTTGGAGGGCGGCGGAGAGGTTTTTCGCTAAGTTCTTCAGTTTTCTCTTCGATAACACATCGGCGTGTTATCTTGTGTTTGCATCTCTCTTCCCTACGCTTTTACATTCCATTATACTGCTGTGTTGCTATGATTATGGATTAGAGTAGCTTGTTTGTTTATCTGCTTGCATTTACACTATTCCGCACTTAGTATTAAGTTAGTGTAAAATCGATCAAGCCGTAATTGTGTTTTGGGGGTCTAAATAGCTCTTGTGTTTTAACATAAATCTGAGCTTTCAACATCAACACATACAACACCACTCCACAATAGAGAAACCCCTCCTCAAATTACCACCAGTGAGTATCTTCCCCCAAGCCATAGTCCAAATAAAAAAATGAAACCCTTCTAGGGACCTTGACCCTCTAGATGCCAATCCAATGATAGATGATAGAAGATGAACCTTTTAACACATTAGAATACAATTGTATATCAAATTCCACATTCTTCTTCAACAACCACCACATACGATCCCCACCCTCACTAGTACAAATATTAGACTAAAAAATACAAAGAAAATCCACCACTAACTCCAACTCCAAATCGTTAAAAGCACAAAAGAATCTAACATCCCATGTCCTCCTCTCCCCCACCCTCTATCTCACTAAAGAGGACTTGACAGAGGCCTTCCTATCAATAGCAATGTGATACAAAACAGAGAATGCGTCTTTGAAAGGTTGATTAGTGCACCAATAGTCATGCCAAAATCTCACCTGATTCCCCAACCTAACCTTGTACCGAGTAAACTGACTAAAAACATCCAAACCCTTGCAAATACTCCTCCATAAACCACACCCATGTGAACTCCTTCCTAACTTCAAGTACCCCCCCCTTAAACCCCAAATTTCATTGTTACCACCTGCCTCCAAACCCTTGTCTCCTCAACCTTTTCCCTAACAATGCTTTATTGATGGTGGTATTTATTCTTATCCCTTACCCACCATTAGGAATATGGGTATAAACCTTATCCCATCCCACCAAATGAATCTTAGACTCATCACCTATACCATCCCACAAGAAGTCTCTTTGCATCTTCTCAATCCTATTTGCCACACTATTAGAAATAGTGAAGACTAAAAGTAAGTAGGTAGGAAGACTCCAAAGTGTACTTTTAAGAAGAGTTAATCTACCACCTTTTGGAGGATACAACTTCTTCCATCCAGCCAATCTCATTCAAAATTTTCCAATATAGGGTTCCACATAGAACTTGACTTATGAGAAGCACCTAATGGCATGCCAAAATAGGACATAGGCAAATTTGCTACCTTGCATCCCAACATATATGCCACAAATTGCAAATTAGTAACCTCACCTATTGGAACCATCTCACTCTTATTTACATTAACCTTCAAGCTTGTCACTACTTGGAAGCATAGCTATAACATCCTTAAATAGAGGATTTGCTCAAGATCATATAAATAAAGAACCATTTTGTGTATATAAATTAAGTGATATTTTAATGTAAATTTATGTTACTATTGTCTAACTATTCCTAAATGTTATTGCTTTTTACACAATTGTTATGAAGATGAATTAAATAATTTGAATTTCTATATGTTTTTCTTAATATAGCATTTTCGAAAGATAACAATTATTTTTTTTAACCTTTCTATCAAAGCTAACTTCGTTATTTTATTTTCCCCCTTTCCCCGCACTACAAAAAACGGGGTCTATAGCCGCGTTTCAAAAACGCGGCTATAGGCTATAGCCGCGTTTACAACCCCGGCCTAAGCGGCGCAGCAACAGCCCCTGTGGGTCTGTAGTCGCGTTTTTATTACCGCGGCTATAGATCAGCCCTATAGCCGCGTTTTTAACCGTGGCTATAGGCTTCAGGTCTATAGCTGCGTTTCAAAAAAACGCGGCCATAGCCTGGGACCTATAGCCGCATTTTGTAAAAACGCGGCTACAAAGCCGCTTTGAGCTGTGTTTAAACCGCGGCTATAGGTTTTTTTTAAAACAAAAAAAAAATTACTGGGTTTTTTTTTTCCCAAAAAATTCAAAATTCAAGTTTTTTTAAAAACAAAAAAAAATTTTCTGGGTTTTTTTTCCCCAAAAAATTCAAAATTCAAACAAAAAAAAAATTCAAAATTAAACACAAACCAAGAAAATTCAAAATCAAACACAAACCCAAAAAGTTTAAAATCAAACACACCTAGAAAATTCAAAATCAAACACAACATACTAACAATACAAATACAACGTGCTCCAAAATATAACAATACAAACCCATGAATCTCTTCTCATTCAACAAAACCAACCCAAATTTAACACTAAATCCATTCAAAGAACACAAAAGCTCAAGAACACAAACCCATTTAAACATAAGCACAATATCAGCAACACAATAGCAAAAATAACCTCTAGCAAAAGTATAATACCCATAAAAAATTAGAGAATTTTTACCTCAAATAGTAGAGATGAGTGAGCCTTTAGCTTTTCTTATGAAGTTTTCCAGTGACCCTTGCTTGAAAAATGAAGTATATGGTGGTGTGGAGTGTACCGGTGGGACACTGAGGGAGAAGTGTGCGTTGTGTTGAAAGAAAAAAAGAAGGAAAGAAAAAGAAAAGAAAAGAAGAAGTAGCAGCAAAGAAACAAAGAAAAAAAAAGAAGAGCTGTGTTGGCGTGAAGAAGGAAAAAAAGAAAAAAAAAAAGAGAGAGAACAAAAGAAGAGCTGGGCGTGATTTGCAGAGAAGAAAGAAAGAAACCCAACAAAGTAGATAAGAAGGACCAAAGAAAGAAAAGATAAGAGTGAGGGTAGGTGGGAAAGTGGGGTTCTAGGGTTTTTTTATTGGTGTTACCTATAGCCGCGTTTTTGAAAACGCAGCTATAGCCCCTCCCTTATATAAAAAAAAAATTTATTTGGACGCACAGGTCATCCTTTGGAAAAAAAAATATATTATTTGACTGGACCTATAGCCGCGTTTTTGAAAACGCGGCTATAGCTCCTCCCTTATATAAAAAAAATATTATTCGGATGCACAGGTCATCTATAGCCGCGTTTTTTGGAAACGCGGCTATAGCCCTCCCTTATAAAAAAAATTTGTTCTACTGTACATACCATCCGTATAAAAAAATATTTTTTGCCTGGACCTATAACCTTGTTTTTGAAAACGCGGCTATAGTCCGGACGTAAAACACAGCTCAAGGCACTTAGAAACGCGGTTTTAGACCTAACCTATGGCCGCGTTTAACAAAACGCAGCTATAGGTTGGGTCTAAAGCCGCGTTTTTTAGAAACACGGCTATAGGTTGGGTTTGAAGCCGTGTTTCCTAGAAACGCGGCTATAGGTTTGGTCTATAGCCGCGTTTCTTTTAAACACGGCTATAGGTCAGGTATAGCCGCGTTTTTTGTAGTGCCGTACATTCATTTTATTTTTGTAGGTTTTGAGCCTTTAAAAAATGATAAAAATGTGATATATATTTATTTTTTAATGAATTTTGAGATATAAAGGAAATTATAGTTTGCTGAATATAAATATGATAATTTTTTTTTTAACATTTCACACAAAAATATATAAAATAAATTCACCAAAAATAATAATTAAGGGGGGACATGAAAGTTTTAAGTTGTAAGCTACCAAAATGTTTTTCCTCAATAAAAAAACAAATTTATTTCAATATATAAAAATATTACATGCTACACGGGTCATCCTCAAGAATTGAAAGTGGATCATCTGCCACCATTTTTGGCTTTCACCTCATGCTTGAATGATAGGATGACAAAAGAGCATTGCACACAGCTACACAATGATAGATTTCTAAAACTACTTTCCTGTTAGTTGTAGTTGACTTTTCTTATGCTCAATGTTTTATCTACTCGCCTTACTCAGCTAGATCATTATCACTTGTATCTATTAGGTCGAGTTTTGATTTTTTTTTCCTCAACCCCCCTTGCACCACCCCTGCAAACATATCCTTTAAAAAGTTTCAAAACCTTTTCAACCATAGATTCTTTCATATTCTTCTTCACATTCTCCAAATAATTCACTTTTACATGTAACATTGTTAACAATTTCCAATTTTTGTGTTCTTTGATAGTATTTTTCATGTTATTAGATATGTAATTAAAGACAAAATTTAGGTAAAATATCTTTTTTGTAAGCCATTAGGTTTTTCAATTAAATCCGGACACATGACTACATTTATCAATAGAATACAAATAGTGTTATCTTTTTCAAGCACAATTAAACTCAATGTAGCCATGTGTTCAAATTTAATTAGGAATTTAATACACTGTACCTAATGTACTATAACTAAAATTTACCTTCATGAGTCATGACAAGAAAAAAAAATGTCTATTACAACAAGTACTATTGCAGCCAAAAAAATTATAGTTGTAATAAATATCTATTGCATCTTCACGTTCATTTTTGTTGCAATATCTATTGCATCTTCATGCTCATTTTGTTGCAATAGTAATTAGAAAGTCCTAATTTATTCCTTCAATATTTTATTATTGTAACTTAAAATGCTTTTAAATTTTGTTGCAATAAAATATGTATTGCAATGAAATTCAATAAGTTTTATCTTTTATATCTATTAGAACTAGATATATTATGCATTTTGTAAATTATTTTATTTTGTGAATGTAAATTTTAGATGAAGTGTTTATATTGTTAACAGGTTAAGGTATATTACTATATAACAATGTCAAGTGAGTTTTATTGTCTAATATATCTCGCTTGATCATTTGTGCACTTGATTTGGTTATTATTTTCTCACTCTTCTTGATTGATTTGTACTTGTGAAAGTCCTATTAGTTTTGGTAGTGGTAAAGCCCATCCCTTTGGGGTGAAGTCCTATCTCGTATGACAAAGCAAGCAGAATGGCTAACTAGGAGTGAGGTGTTATGGAGAAAAAAAATCAAGAGAGTTGTGGCTGAAGTTCGGAGACAAGAACTTAAGGTTTTTCCATCTTTCCACCATCATTCGAATACGATGCAACAATATCGGCGCAATCAAGAATACTGATGGAACTCGGATTACAAATGCAGGGAAAATCAGACATATGTTCCAAGAAGGGTTCAAAAACATTTCCACAAAAGATCAAGTTGACTTTCCCAATGATTTGGAGAACCTCATCCACCCCTCAATCACAAAAACAGAAAACACCATCCTCAGTAGCATTCCTACCTTAGATCAAATCAAGAATACTATATTTTCAATGGAAGATCAAAAGGCCCCAGGTCCTGATGGGTTCCATGCCATCTTTTATAAGAAATACTGGAATACTGTTGGAGAGAACGTCATTAATGCTGTCACTTCCTTTTTCCACCTTAGAGCTCGCCAAAAGAGATTAATAGCTTTCTGATTGTCCTAATTCCCAAAACACAAAACCCATACACTATAAATATTTTTTGATCCATAAGCCTTTGCAATGTCGTTTACAAAATCATATCAAAGCTCTTGGTGTCCACAATCATACCACTCCTTCATAAAATTAATATCTCCCAATCAATCCACTTGCATTCTAGAAAGATGGATAGTCGAGAATCAGGTGGTAGTGAGGAAATGCTTCACAGTTTCAAGACTAGGAAGATAGAATTTGGCCTAATGGCTTTGAAGTTGTATCTACACAAAGCATATGATAGAATGAATTAGAGCTTCCTAAAAGTTGTCATGCTCAGGTTTGGATTTAATGAAACATTCCTAAATTGGTCCATGTCTTATGTATCTACGGTCTCTTTTGAAGTGTTGGTGTGTTGGTGAATGGTGCAAACTCAAACCAATCTAGACCAAGTAGAGGATTGTGGCAAGGTAACCCATTGTCATCCTATTTATTTATCTTTGGGCAAGAAATTCTGTCAATAATTCTAAATCGAGAATTTGAGCTAACAAGGATTAGTGGTGTGAAGGCAAGTAGTAATGGCCTTGCCATCACACACATTATGTATGCAGACAACATCATCTTGTTGTCCAAATCTAAAAGAAGAGAAGCCGGTACCATCATGGCATGCATTGAAAAATATTATAGGTGGTCTAAGCAAAGCTTAAACATATGCAAATCTCGAATACACTTCTCTAAGCACACTCAAAAGCAATCCTCGAGAGCCATCAAGTAAATCCTACAAATGAAGAGTTTTAAGAAGGATGCCATATACCTAGGGCTCCGCTGTTCCTCACGAGATCTCCTTCAAGAGATTTCAAATTTCTCCAAAATAAACTCGAGGCTAGGCTAATGGGATGGAGGAGCAAATGCCTATCTTGGGCAGGGAGATGCACCCACATTTCCTCTATAGCTCAATCCATTCCTAACTACACCTTTATGATAAATTTCATATCATATCAAGAAGATTTTGGTGGAAGTCAAAAGAGACTGAAAATTTCTAGCTTGAAAGGCATGGGATAAGTTGTGTTCTCCAAAGTGATGTGGGGGTCTTGGTTTCAAAAAAAACCAAAGATGTCAACAATGCGTTACTTGCAAGACTAGCTTGGATGATTGCTTCAAAGCGTGACAGTTTATGCCTATCTATTCTGAGAGCCAAATACAAGGTTAAGCAAGACTAGCTATATAGCAGTCCAGCAAAGGTGGCATCCCCAAGTTGGAAAGCTATTGAAGGTGAGAGAGTGAAAGGTGCTTGATACCTTCTAAGAGATGGAACGCAGATTAATATCTAGCAAGACCTTTGGGTCCCTTCATTACAAGGATTCAGACCTAAGGCCAAAGATGATGCAGACTCCTCAAGTTTAATCATGGTTTCTCAACTTATAGACCACTGTGTGCATGCATGGAAAACCAATCTTGTCCTATGCACTTTTGACTTGGGATCAGCTGAAGCCATTTTATCCATCCCTATCTCCACCAGGGCCAAAGCTAAACAAGTTGATATGGGTTCCTTGATGGTTAAATGCATGTTTGTATCGCATACAAAATATACGTAGCGGAAAATTAACGAATCTACTTCATTCGCAATTATTAACATGTACTATGCAAATTTCAGAATTCAAGAACAAGAGAGCGTATCTTGGTGCGGTGAAATTCAAAACAAAATTAGAAGTACTCGAGAACACTTTTAATCTTCACTCCAATTCCACTTTACGCCCAAGAAGTGTGATCTCTTAATCAGTTTTCAGAGAGAGAATAATAGAGTGTCTCACACTCACATACACACCATTTCATGTTATTGTCTTTCATTAAAAATTATGTATGTTTCTCTCCTTATAACTGACTATCTAACTAGGTTAGCCTTTTGGGCATTTCCAATTTGGCTTTAGTGTGTGGCTTGGAGTGGGACCAAAAGGGAACAAATAAGACACTGATGAAAAATTACATATTTGTATCGCATACAAAACATACGCAGCGGAAAATAAACGGATCTATTTCATTCGTAATTGATAACATGCACTATGTAAATTTCAGAATATAGAATCAAAAGAGTGTACCTTGGTGCAGTGAATTTCAAAACCAAAGATCATAAGTTCTTGAGAAAACTTTTAATCTTTACTCCAATTCCACTAACGCCCAAGATGTGTGGTCTCTCAATTAGTTTTTGTTCAAGGGAGAATGAGAGAGTGTCCAACACTAACATACACATCATTTCACAATGATATCTCTCTTTTCATATCTTAAAATTCTGTATGTTTCTATCCTTATAACTGATTATCTAATTAGGGTAGCCTTTTGGGCCTTTCTAATTGGGCTTTAGTATGTGGCTTGGAGTGGGACCAAAAAGGACCAATAAGACACTAGCTCCAATAGGCCTTGGGCTTTTATGTCAACTCTTGACAAGTCCAAAGTTACCATTAACTATATTTAATATCACTATATAAATATAGTTGCACTCTAGGCCTTATTAATAAATTATACCCCAAGACTTTATTATACATGCAACCCCTTCGTAAAATATTCGTAGTAATATAAAATCATGAATGTAGACTGCCACTTTGTAAATTACTACATCTTATCCTTGAGTACCCAGTTTAATCCTTTAAATTATTCATCATATATTTATGAAATCCAATTTCATAAATATATACTTTAGTAATTTCTTACTAAAGTGGTTAGGCTTAAAACTCTAAATAACCAAACCCATTAAACTTATCTCAAGTGAATATTTTATATTTCCATTAAGAGACTATGAATTCCATCTTAAGAATATATGTTTCATCAACACTAATTGTGGTTGCCCAACATATTGAGGTTTTGACCGTTACTTTAGTTCTCACTCCTGATATATCAAAACAACCTACACTTCATGATCATGTCCATTATCCTTTCAGGATTAAGAGTTCATGTAAATAGAAGTCGTGAGATTTATTATTCATTTGACAGTCGTTAGGAGAATAATAAATCTCACAGCGGTCCAGTTCAATATGGCTTAACTCTTAAAATATATCAACATATCAACTAGAAGTCTACACTTCTATGATCAAGATAAATCATCTTAATTGATACGTTATAGTCTTCGCAGATGAAATGCCCAATTTTATCACCGACTATGAACTTTAAATTCTGAGTTTACAAAGAACTTGTGACTTATATCTTCTGTAACTAAATCACACAAATCACATACTATGCCTCTCATGGACTATATGATAATGTCTGAATATTCATGTTACCATTATTTTAGATAATAATAAAAACAACTTTATCAATCACAATATTAAGTCATACATCATGTCATACATAATATCATACATAGCATCATACAATAGGATTTAAGGGCACTAATCCTAACAATCTCCCACTTGCCCTAAAGACTATTGTGCACTAATCTAACTCCCATTTCCTCCAAATGTGACTTGAAAGTCCTTTGGGGCAAGGCTTTGGTAAAGGGATCTACTAGATTCTTTGCACTTTCAATCTTTGCTACTACTACATCTCCACGAGCAACAATGTCTCGAATGATGTGGTACTTTCTCTCAATGTGCTTTCCTTCTTATGATTCCTTGGATCTTTGGATTGTGCAATTGCTCTACTATTGTCGCAAAACAATGTGATGGAAACTTGCTCCATTCTTACATCACCAAGATCAGAAAAGAATTGCTTGAGCCAAACAGCTTCCTTTGCCGCCTCACAAGCAGCAACATATTCAGCTTCCATGGTGGAGTCCGCAATACAAGATTGCTTAACACTTCTCCAACTTACGGCTCCACCTCTCAAGGTGAACACACAACCTGAAGTGGACTTTCTAAAATCAAGATCTGATTGAAAATCTGAATCTTTATAGCCAATGGGAATCAAATCCTCACACATGTAAACAAACATATAATTTCTCGTTCTCCTAAGATACTTGAGAATATGCTTTACAGCTTGCCAATGTTTTGGTCCTGAATTTGATTGATATCAACTGACCATGCCAACTGAATAACAAATATCCGGTCTAGTACAAAACATGGCATACATGAGACTTCCTACTGCAGAAGCATAAGGAACTTGTCTCATCATGTTTTTTTCCTCTTGAGTCTTAGGCCTTTAGTCATCAAGCAGAGGAACTCCATGTCTGAAAGAAAGTTATCATTTCTTAGAGTTTTGCATGCTAAACCGTTCTAGAACCTTATCTATATATCCAGCTTGTGCTAAGCCTAACATCTTATTCTTGTGATCTCGCGAAAGCTTGATCCCTAAAATAAAGTTAGCCTTACCCAAGTCCTTCTTATCAAATTGGCTAGACAACCAAACATTTACTGATGACATTACCCCCACATCATTTCCACGAGTAAAATATTATCAACATAAAGCACTAGGAACATTACTACTTTGTCTTGATGTCTTTTGTACACACATGGTTCATCAAGATTTTGTTCAAAACCAAATGATTTGATTGCTTGATCAAATCTGATGTTTCATGACCTAGATGCTTACTTATAGGGGTGTGCAAAAAATCGACGAATCGAAAAAATCGGCCGAAACCGACCGAACCGATGCCAAACTTTCGGTTCAGTTTCAGTTCGGTTCGGTTCAGTTTCGGTTTTTAATTTTTAAAAACCGAAAATTTCGGTTCGGTTTCGGTTTCAGGGTTAAATACACCGAACCGACCGAAACTGAACCGAACATATTATAATATATTTTACATATTATATTTTATATTTGCAATTTGGGCCTTCGTAGTTTTTTTTTTTTTATAAAAAAGGCAGGCCTCTAGTTTGTAAAACATTAGGCCCATTTGGGCATTATATATATATTGTGATCAGATCAGATAAAATCCGGCCTCTTCATTCTATGATTCTTTAATTTTTTTCTATTTAAACATTGTTATTTAAAAGTTAAAACCCATTAGATTAACTAATTAAGATTAAAGTAAGTAAATTTCTATTAAACTAATTAAACTAAAACTAATTAAACTATAAAATTAAAAGTTAGAAAACCCTACTCAGCCACACTTCACTTCACTCTCACACTCTCAATCTCAGTCTCTCACCCAGCTGCACTAGCCTCATCACCAACCAAGACTCCATCTCCGACTTCTTCTCCACCGTCTCATGCTCCCGCTCCTACCTCAAAGCCACCGACTCCCTCTTAGGCTCCAACTCCATCAACCACTCTTCCGTTGCCTTGCTCTGCTCCGTCAACCTCGCCTCCGGCTCCTTCCCCACTGATCGCCCCAACCCCCTGCAATGCGCCGACTAGTACTCCCTCTCACAGACAGCAGCACACTCCACTCTCCAGTCCCTCTCTCTCACGGTCTCTACCTCTGCCGCCGCCTCCCCATGCTGGCCTCCCTACAGTCCTTCTTGTTTGGATAGTTAGAAAATTTATCCAAAAAAACACATAGACTATCACGCTGCTTCAGTGCTTCTTCTTCGTTCTCTTTTTTTTTTTTTGTGTTTCCTACTTGCTTGGTGCTTGGTGGTTGGGTGGTGAGAAAACGTGGGAAAGCAAATGAAATATATATATATATATATATATATATATATATATATATTTTTTTTTTTTTATTTTGGTATGTTTTCTGATTATATACATGATTTTCAGTTTTTCTTTTTGTTTGCTTGGTGTTTGGGTGCTAAGAAAATGATGAGAATCAACAAGCATTCAAGGATCCATTGCATGTTCCAGTTGAGCCTATTACAAGAGCAAGATCCAAGAAGATCAAAGAAGCACTTAATGGGCTGATTCAAGAGATTTGGGTTGATTCTAACGCAGGACATTCCAAGCTTGGCCCAAAGGAAGATGAAAGCGTAATAAATTTAATTCAAGCTATTTAGGGCTGATCTGGCTTAATTGAGAGTGATTTATGGCGTGAATTAATGGCTGATTGACTTTCCAGCTCTATATCAGTTAAGGTAGATTTTTTCCTATTTTGGATCTGCTAATTTCACACCAAATCAACTTTTATTTAGGGTTTTATTATTTAGTACGTTTTTTAGGTATTTTCCTTGTTTTTAGGTGCAATTAATGCTTTTTAGGTCAAATTTGATTCCTGATATGGTAAGGTATCAATTAGGAGTTATTTTAGAATATATTTTCTTGTCTGTCAAGTTTTATGGAGCCTTTAAATAGGCTCGGAAGTTTGTAAACGTTTTTCATAATATTATGGAATAAAAATCAGAAAAGGTGAGACTTTGTTCTTCTTTTGGTTCTTCAAGAACTGTGAACTTATCAGGGATTTTTCCTTGTGGCGTTTAAACTTTATACCTTCGGTTCGTTATTCTTTATAATCATTGGGTCAAGGTCAACCTATACCTTTGGTTCGCGTTTCGATTATAAACGTTGGGTCAGGGTTTCTATCAAAAATCTGAATTTTAGCTTTCTTGGGCAAGTATTCCAATATTTTTGTTGGGTCTCAAAGCGTGTCGATTGAGGTTCGCATCAGAAAATGTGGGAAAGTAAAGAGAAATAGGCTTTTTTTTTATTTGATCTGTTTGGTTCTAAGAAATTGGAAGCAACCGAAAACCGATAGAACCGAACCGATTGAAATTCAGTCAGTTCGGTGTCGGTGTTCCTCCCATTTGGTTCGGTGTCGGTACCAAATTTGGAAAACCGAAAATTTCGGTTCGGTGGAAAAATCACACTTTAAACCGACCGAACCGAACCGATTACACCTCTACTTACTTAAGTCCATAAATGGATCTTTTCAACTTGCATACCATATGCTCTTGGTTCTTTGCTATGAAATCTTCCGATTGCATCATATAAATTTCTTCTTCATGATTGCCATTAAGAAATGCAATCTTGACATCCATTTTTCAAGTCTCATAATCATAATGAGCAGCAATGGATAAGAGAATTCTAATAGATTTAAACATTGCTACTAGTGAAAAGGTTTCTTCATAATCAATACCTTCTTTTTGTGTAAACCCTTTCGTCACTAGCCTTACTTTAAAGGTTTCAACCTTTCCATCTATCCCTATCTTCCTCTTGTAAACCCATTTGCAACCAACAGGTTTAATGCCGTTAGGCGCCTCTACAAGATCCCAAACTTGATTGGAATACATGAAATCTAATTTAGATTTCATAGCATTGAGCCAATGATGTGCATCTATATCATTTATTGCCTCTTCATAAGTGTAGGGATATGATCCAGCCTCTTCTAAGATAGCTTCTTAAGTTTCTCCCAAACCTATAAACCTTATTCTTGGCAGCTTTGAACTTTGGACAATTCCTCTTCCAATGTCCTTTCTCACCACAATGGAAACATTTTCCTTTGATTTTCTTTCCTTTGTCAGCAACCTTTAAGGCAATTTGAACACCCTCTTGCTTAGTGAAGTCCTTCTTCTTCTTATTCTTACCCTTGCCTTTCGACTTAGGTTGAAAAGTAGAAGCTTCACCCACACTGGCTTCAACACTAGAAGTACCACGAATGCCTTCCGCCGCCACTAACTCATTCATTAATTTAGATAAAGAATAAATCTTTTTGTTCATGTTATAATTAAGTCTGAATTCCTTAAATGATTCCGGTAGTGACTGGAGTATCATATCCACTTGGGATTCTCCATCAATGTCGGCACCTAAAACTTCCAATGTATTTAGATTAGAGATTATTGTAAGACAATGCTTTCTCACTGAACTACCTTCAGTCATTTTGGTATTATAAATTTTCCTCATCGTTTCTTGCCATGCTGAACGGTCTTGCTCACCAAACATCTCCTTGAAACTTAGCATAATGTCCAAAGCTAGTTCTACATCTTGCATTTGATGCTGTAGAACATTTGAGATGGATGCTAGGATATAGCACTTGGCCATTTCATTAGATTTCTGCCAATGATCATATCGTTGTTTTTCCTTAGGAGGAGCATCTAATGAAGGAAAGTTAGGACATGGTTGACTAAGCACATATTTGTGCTCTTCAGCTGTAAGAACAATGTTCAAATTTCTTTTTCAGTCAACATAGTTGGATCCAGTTAGATTGTTTTGATTAAGAATAGTAACAAGTGGGCTAAATGATGCCATGTTCAAATCTGAAAATAATAAACATGAATATAATAAGTAAACTAGACATTATCAATTGAGCATATAAACATATAATATGGAACCTTAATAAAACCATAAAATAATATATGCAACGACATTCCAATCCTATGTTTAAAATTCCTTGGAAGAAAGTAAATTATAAGCACTATGATTGATTGAGAACTATTCTCATTATTAGTGCTATCATGATAACTCTTATCAAACACTAATAATATGCCGTTTTTCCTTTAGCCTCTAAGTAATAATGACATATCTCCGAAGGGAGGTTAACATTAAACTTAATCTAGTGTACACCATTAACTGAATTCTATGTGAGTCATTAAGTAACTCCATGGTAGCGTGGTTGTTCCTAATGTAAAAACACATATTATCCATCATTAAGAGGTTTGATCTGTAGTTCCATGAATTAAACACCCTCCGAAAGGAGCAAGGCATATATGCCAAGGTGAGGTGCTTAATCACACTACTATAAACCGACAATGGAGGCCGTGAGATCCAACCATTGTATTTCTCTCCCCACTAGATGTTTTAAATTAAAGGTTTTTAAATACAAAACATGCATAATCTAATTACACATAGCCTTGCACTTTATATATATATATATATATATATATATATATATATATATATATATATATATATATGAAAACACTTAGAAAAAGTTCAAAATTTCCTTCAGTTACATTTTCGCGAGTATCTCGTGACTAAGCTCTTCCCGTGAAAATGAATTATGGCAAAAAAATTAAAACACAAAAATTAGACAGAGACTTTCGCGACTATCTCGCGACTGTTTCGTGAGTAAAGCTTACCCGCGAAATATTTTGTGAAAACACAAAGTTCAGACAGAAGCTTTCGCTACTGTCTCGCGACTATGTTGCGAGTAAAGTTTACCCGCGAAAAACCCGTGTTTTCAGTTTTCTAAAGGGAACATCTGAACAGTTTTCTAAAGGGAACATCTGAACAATTTTCAACGGTTTTCCATGAATAAACAACCACCATATGAACATAATAGATGGGATTTGATATCAAAACTAAATTACATTGATGCTATAGCCTTAAAGATTAATTTAACATACTTAAATTCAAATTTAAACAATATCATAACATCAATATCAGTTTTTATCAAATCATAGTTTCAATAACCATGTAGAAAATTAAAACCATATACAATCTTCTAACATCATGAAACTATTATATCTAATTGCAAAACTCACAAAACATGTTACACATATTCGAATTGAAGACCGCTCTGATACCATTTGATGGAAAATTACTTGTTTGTATCGCATACAAAACATACGCAGCTGAAAATAAACGGATCTACTTCATTCGTAATTGATAACATGCACTATGTAAATTTCAGAATATAGAATCAAGAGAGTGTACCTTGGTACAGTGAATCTTGAGAACACTTTTAATCTTCACTCCAATTCCACTAACGCCCAAGATGTGTTGTCTCTTAATCAGTTTTTGTTCAAGGAAGAATGAGAGTGTCAAACACTCACATACACACCATTTCACAATGATGTCTCTCTTTTTCATATATTAAAATTCTGTATGTTTCTCTTCTTATAACTGATTATCTAATTGGGGTAGCCTTTTGGGCCTTTCTAATTGGGCTTTAGTATGTGGCTTGGAGTGGGACCAAAAGGGACCAATAAGACACTAGCTTCAATGGACCTTGGGCTTTTTTGTCAACTTTTGACAAGTCTAAAACTACCATTAACTATATTTAATACCACTATATAAATATAGTTGTACTTTAGGCCTTATTAATAAATTATATCCCAAGACTTTATTATACATGCAATCTCTTCATAAAATATTCATAGTAATACAAAGTTATGAATGTAAGCTGTCACTTTGTAAATTATTACATCTTATCTTTGAGTACCTAGTTTAATCCTTTAAATTATTCATCATATATTTATGAAATCTAATTCCATAAATATATACTTTAGTAACTTCTTACAAAGTGGTTAGGCCTAACGCTCTGAATAACCAAACCCATTAAACTTATCTCAAAGGAATATTTTATATTTTCGTTAAGAGACTATGAATTCCATCTTGTGAATATATGTTCCATCAACACTAAATGTGGTTGCCCAACATATTGAGGTTTTGACCGTTATTTTAGATCTCACTTCTGATATATTAAAGCAACTTACACTTCATGATCAGGTCCATTATCCTCTCAGGATTAAGAGTTAATGTAAATAGAAGTCGTGAGATTTATTATTCATTTGACATTCGTTAGGAGAATAATAAATCTCATAGCGGTCCAGTTCAATATGTCTTAACTTTTAAAACATATTAACATATCAACTAGAAGTCTACACTTCCATGATCAAGATAAATCATCTTAGTTAATACGTTATAGTTTTCGCAGATGAAATGCCCAAGTTCTTCACTGACTACGAACTTTAAATTCTGAGTTTATAAAGAACTTGTGACTTATATCTTCTGTGAATAAATCACATAAATCTCATACTATGCCTCTCATGGACTATATGATAATGTCTAAATATTCATGTTTCATTATTTTAGATAATAATAAAACAACTTTATCAATCACAATATTAAGTCATACATCATGTCATACATAATGTTATACATAATATCATACATAGCATCATACAATAGGATTTAAGGGCACTAATCCTAACAGACACTAGCTCTAATGGGCTTTGGGCTTTTTTGTCAACTCTTAAAAAGTCCAAAGTTACGATTAACTATATTTAATACCACTATATAAATAGAGTTGTACTCTAGGCCTTATTTATAAATTATATTCCAAGACTTTATTGTACATGTAACCCCTTCATAAAATATTCGTAGTAATACAAAATCATAAATATAGACTTCCACTTTGTAGATTACTACATTTTATCCTTGAGTACCCAGTTTAATCCTTTAAAATTATTCATCATATATTTATGAAATCCAATTTCATAAATATATACTTTAGTAACTTTTTACCAAAGTGGTTAGGTCTAACTCTCTGAATAACTAAACCCATTAAACTTCTCTCAAGGAAATATTTTATATCTCCGTTAAGAGACTATGAATTTCATCTTGAGCATATATGTTCCATCAACACTAAATGCGGCTGCCCAATATACTGAGGTTTTGACTGTTACATTAGATCTCACTCCTGATATATCAAAGTAACCTATACTTCATGATCAGGTCCATTGTTCTCTCAAGATTAAGAGTTCATGTAAAAAGAAGTCGTGAGATTTATTATTCATTTGACAGTCGTTGAAATAATAATAATTCTCACAGTGGTCCAATTCAATATGTTTTAACTCTTAAAACATATCAACACATCAACTAGAAGTCTCCACTTCCATGATCGAGACAAATCATCTTAATTGATATGTTATAGTTTTTGTAGATAAAATGCTCAGTTTCATCATTGACTATGAACTATACTTTTGAGTTTACAAAGAACTTATGATTTATATCTTCTGTGACTTTTCAATAAATCGTATACTATGCATCTCATAGACTATTTGATAATGTCTAAATATTTATATTACTATTATTTTAGAAAACAATCAAACAACTTTATTAATCACAATATTAAGTTATACATAATGTCATACATAATGTCATACATAATATCTTACATAATATCATACAATAGGATTTAAAGGCACTAATCCTAACATTCCTAATCCTAAAGGAAAATTCATAGTCAAATCAGCCTACCGCATTATAATTGAAGAAAACCATATCCCATCATCGCCAGAGTTCTCTTGGAAAAAGTTATGGAAAGTTAAGGCTTTGGAAATGTTGAAGATGTTACTATAAAAAATCAGATCAAATGTCATCTCCACCAAAGAGAATCTCTAAAGAATAATTTCATCTCAAGAAGTATGCTATGTTCTTTGCAAGCAAGAAGCAGAATCCTTGGTCCTTCTCTTTCTTAGTATTTAACTGCCAGAGCCATCTTAATATTCGGGTTGTTGGGGTTTCAAGCTAGAAGAACATCATATGTCATCTATGCAAGGTATTATTGAATTGTTACTTGATCCTCATAAAGCTCCATACCCTTCGAAAGACCTATCGTTGGTATCCCTTCATGTAGCCTTAGTAATGGATGAAATATGACGTGAGAAACTAGGTTCTTCAACAAGGTAGTATCGTTGAAATACAAATATCCATCAAGAATATTCTACAGAAAGTAAGGAAATACGTAGCCTTAATGTCCACCAAGATAAATCCTCCAACAGGACTTATCACTTTCAAATGGAGCCTTTCCCCCACTAGTTGGATCAAGATAAACATGGATGCTGCATTGGACAACTCTTCTTCTTTTCTAGCTGCTGTTGCAAGGGATGGTAAATGTGATGTCATAAAAGTTTGGGCAAAGACTCGTATCTCTTGCTCATCTCTTCAAGTTGAGGCAAATGCTATCCTTTAGGCAGTGCAGCTTTCAATGATTGAAGGATGGAACCAAGTCATAATTGAAGGAGACACAAAAGCATGCTTTAACCCCCTTTCTTCTCCATGCTTCACCCTAAATCAATCTATAAGCAATGTACTCGGTAATATATTATGTTTAGCTAAGTCCTTTAATCGTTGCACTTTCTTGTGGGTTAAAAGAATGTAATGTAGCTACACATGAAACTGCCAAACTCTTTCTTAGGTCTTCCTAGTCCTTTTGTTTCAATAAACTGAATCTGCCAAGTGTCTTAGTTTCTGTGTGCGTAAGGTGGATTGTAATTTGAATAAAATTTGAAGCTTATTAAAAAAATTTCTATCTCATATATAGTACTATTGTGTAAACATTCATTCAAAATTAGTTTGTGCTCTTCAACAATCTTACTGCAACAAAATCTATTGTTATCATGAGTTATCACAATAAATTTATTTTTAAAATATAAAAAATTGTTTGTTGCAACAAGCATTTGTTGAAATAACAAATTGTGGTAGAGTTTATTATAATAGTGTGCAACGATTGTTTTGCAATAAGATTTCCTTGCAATAAATTTGACTTTATCTAACAATTTTTTTTTTTTTTGCAATAGTATATGTCGATATTGAGTACTTTCTTAATAACAAACATCAATTACTACTTGTTTACTATATTTGCTAAATTAAAAAAACAATAATTGAAAGCACTAAACTTATGTATAAAATGATTTTTTTCTACAAAGTAGAGAGTGGGTACTTACGTATATGATCCAATGGCTTGTACGTCTCATCCGTTTTATCTTGCATGAAAAACATCAAAAATATTTTTGGAAAAGTCAGTAGTGTTGGGAAATTTAGATCCTGGTTGATAGAATTAACAAGTTTTAAATCCAAGTTGTTAATTAGATTTATTATGCATAAAACTTGTTAAAACACACAAACATCAATATCATGTCAAAACTAAGTGCAGCGGAAAAATAAATAAGACAGGATATGATGACCTAGGAAAACGAATAAAACCAACCAATTTCACAGTAAAAAACCTGGGGGGAAACCTTCCCGAAAAGCAATCCACTATAGTAAAGAGAAGTTTCAGATCTAGTACAAAACATTTGTCCCTAGACTCTACAATCCCCGTAGATGAACTCACAGCAGAAACCTTCTACCGCTTCAGAACCTCTGAACTCTTCAATATATGAACACCACATTTTGATGCACGGATCCCAATACGTGACTCACTCCTTTGCACGAATCCCAATACGTAACTCACTCACCAACTTGAGAAAGAAGAATGTTGGTTACAAAGTTCTTCATTTCATCAACAATGAAGATCAAGAAGCACTTGGTTACAAAACCCTAAGGCGCAAAGACGCAGTAGCTTCTTTTTGAAAGAATAAGGCTTCCGGTCACCTTTTGCATATGTTCTCATTGTATTTTCTTATGTGACGGCCTCTAAAATATGTCTTATATATGTCTAGGGTTGTGAGAAAAGAAACCTTACACAAATACAAAAGCCTGACCCAAAAATCAGATTTGAAAATTCTGATTTCCGTAACCTCAATAGATAGCCTCGATAGATAGCATCTGTCGAGCTTCATTAAACGTTGATAGATAGCTATCTGTCGAGAAGCTGTCGAGTAGCTGTCCAGTAGCTATCCGCAGGTGTCCAGCTTTAGTAAACGCCTTTTCTTCACTTGTTTCTTGGTCCAATTTTCATGGCTTTAATATTATACTTGAACAATATGTTCTTTGAAGTATTAAACACATCCTAGATCTACCCAAATACAAGTAAAGTGCATTTTGTCAAAGGATTAGCCAACTACATGAAATATGTCCTTAACAAGTAGCATAGGTTGGTATTAATGATTTATGGCTAAATGCCATGTATGTACCAAATTAAGAGGGGGTAAGCTAAAAGCAACCGTGCAAAACTCTTTATGCTTGCGCCATGGGAGCTGCCTCCCTCTATTTTGAATTTGGTTATTTGTGAATGTTATCCTTAAGAGCATTGGATCTGTGTATATTGCTAAAGTAGTTTTGATTTTGTGTCCTCTGTTGTGAATGCTTGTAGCATTTTTTGTCTTTGTTGAATGAAATCTACCTTTCAGCAACAAAAAGAAGAAGATGGTTACAATTAAACACCTTCTACTGTAACAAACATATTTCAACAAGTACATGCTTTTAGGATTAGTGCCCTAAAATCCTATTGTAGGCCATGTATACATTATGTTTTATGTATTAAACTTGTTTTATTATTATCTAAAATAATGGTAGCATTAATGTTTGGACATTATTATATAGTCATTGAGATGCATAGTATGTGATTTAGTCATAGAAGATATAAATCATAAGCTCATTGTAAACTTAAAATCTTAGTTCGTAGTCGGTGATGAAATTGAGCATTTCATCTGCGAAGATTATAACAAGTCAATTAAGATGATTTGTCTTGATCATGGAAGTGGAGACTTTTAGTTGATAAGTTAATATGTTTTAAGTGTATAAAACATATTGAATTGGGCCGCTGTGAGATTTATTATTCTATTAACGATTGTCAAATAAATAATAAATCTCACAACTTATCATTTATATAAACTCTTAATCCTAAGGGAATAGTGAACTTGATCATGAAATGTAGGTTGCTTTAATATATCAAGAATGAGATCTAAACAAACGGTCAAAACCCTAGTATGTTGGGCAATCGCACGTAATGTTGAAGGAACACATATTCTCAAGATGGAATTCATATTCTCTTTATAGAAATATAAAATATTTCATTGAGATAAGTTTAATGAGTTTGGTTATTCAGAGTGTTAGGCCTAACCACTTTAGTAAAGAGTTACTAAAGTTTATATTTTATGAAATTAGATTTCATAAAATATTTATGAATAACTTAAAGAATTAAACTAGGTATTCAATGATCAAGATGTAGTAATTTTCAAAGTGACAGTTACACATTATGACTTTATATTATCGCAAATATTTTCATGAAGGGGTTAAATGTTTAATAAAGTCTTGGAATATAATTTATTAATAAGGCCTAGAGTGTAATTATATTTATATAGTGGTATTAATTATAATTAATGATAACTTTGGGCTTGTCAAGAATTGACAGATAAGTCCAAAGCCCATTGGAGCTAGAGCTTTATTTGTCCATTTTGATTCCACTCCAAGCTACACACTAAAGCCCAATGGGGCTGGCCCAAAAGGCTAACTCAATTAGATAATCAGTTATTTATTTAATAAGACTTATTAAATAAAGTAATTGCCTAAGTGCAGATATATGTGTATGATTAAAAGGAGAAAATGATTATGAGTTTTTCTTAAGAGAGAACCACTTGGTTATTCCCTTGAACAAATACATATAAAATTGATTGAGAAACCACGCATCTTGGGCACATTGTGGAATTGGAGTGAAGATTGAAAGACTTCCCAAGTCCAATCTTCATTTGTTTTGAATTTCGCTGCATCAAGGTACGCTTTCTTGTTTTTTGTTTCTAAAATTTAGATATTGTAAGTTATCTCACATAAATGAAGTAGATCCGTCATATTTCACTGCGTGTTTTGTATGAGATACAAAACTGTGTTTTCCATGTATTTTTCCAACACATGCAACTTGATTCAACTAAATATTAATCCCAACATTGGGATCAATTACATGAATCTTAGTTTTTTCACCTCTTACAAATCAATTCGTTGCAATAAGCTACCACAACGAATTTTGTTATTGTAAAATCATTCAATCAATTGTCAATCATACCTTTTGCCATGAAAACTATCGTTGTGATATTTTATTGCAATAACTATTTTAGTTGTAATAGTGTTTTTTTTAAAAAAAATATTAAAAGTCCTTTACTGTAGTGAATCTATTGCAAAGAAATGTTATTGCAATAAAGCTTTTTGTTGTAATAATCTATTGTCATAAACTGTTACAACAGTGTGTATTTTTTTTTTTTGTTGTTGTTGCAATAAGAGTTTATTGCAAAAACAATTTGACTTTATTGCAACATACCTTTTTCTATCTTGTAGTGCTTGCATTTCCCTTTCTTTTGTATGTGTTTTTTTCCTCCATAAATGAAATGTCATTGCAACAAAGCTTTTTGTTGCAATAACCTTTTGCCATAGACTTTGTTGCAATCATATGCAACGAAAATTTTTCATTGCAATAGGAGTTTATTGCAACAATTTTGACTTTATTGAAAAAAAACATTGTTTTTCTTGTAGTGCATGTATTTCCCTCTTCTTTGTGTGCTTTTTCGCCAAAACAAGAAAAAGAAATTACTATTAGTAGAGTCTTTGCTATTTTTTTTTAAAAAATTTTGCTTTAATTTTATTTGATAATAAAATAGTTAGGGGAGGTAGGATTTGAAATTTTGAACCCTAGATGTCTCATTTGGAAACACCAAGAGTTGCCAATCAATTAAGTTACAAGACTGTTGTGTGCTTTGAAAGGGAAAAATGCCAAGAGATGCCTTAAACTTTAGGATAGTGGCAATGACTCCTGAAATTTTGTAATTGCCAATTTACTCTCCAATCTTCAAACAAATTCCAAATCAATATCTCAGTAGGTCTGCTGTTAAAATACTAAATATATACGTGAGATGCATGTGAGCTCTAGAATACCAAATTTAGTTTCGATGGAAGAAGAAAAAAAAAAAAAACTTTGGTAAGAGTAACAGACAGATGATCTAACCACAACCACCTTGGCATCCCTCCTTTCAACCTTGGCCTCATCTCGCCAAGTAGGATAACAGGATAAAAGAAAGTGGGCTAGTAGATTGAATCATAAACTTTCACTAAAAGTTGCAACTGAGTAAGATAACATGATAAATCAAAACTGCTTCATACCTCTATATTCTAATTTAATGTTCTAGACAATACAACCTATCTCTTATTATTCTCTAAATAATAAGTGTTATTCTAGATTGCAAATGTTTCAGAACCACCAAACTTCCTCAAATTTGGCTTATAAAACAAACTTAAAATGAACATAAATTTAAAACTCCAAACCTATTATAGAGAACATGTTTCTCAAAAATATTATAGAAAACCTAACCTTGAGTTCGCCAGAGGCGCCTTTACTGTATGGTGGCCTAGGGGCTGTTTGGTAGTGTATTTTAAACAATAGTTTTCAGTATTTTAAACAATAGTTTTCAGTATTTAAACAACATTACACGTATTTTCACACACTTTTTCACCCACATGTATTTTCAAAAAATACAAACAACGTTACTAGAACAACATTATCAGACGGGCCCTAATCTCTCTCTATTTGTGTTTACTACCAAATGTCTCTATTTGGAACTTCTATGAAATTCAGGGAGTAAATTGACCAAAATAAAATTTTAGGGGATGTCATGGCCACTACCTAGAGTTCAGGAGATCTCTTGGCATTTTTCCTCTTTGATATATTGGATAGTCATCAATTCAAATTTTTTCCTTCACAACAAAGAAAAAACCGTCAAATTATTGTTCATTGGACTCAAATTGACCCCAAATATGGGCTGTGTTTCGGCCCTATCAGATAATATGGGCTGAGCCAGTCCGGCCCATTATTAACCCAAAAGCCCGTAAAACCAACAAACTGAGAGAGGGAGAAAAAAAAAAAAAAAAAAAAAATCTATAATCACTGTCTCTTTCTCTCTCTAGTCTCTGCTCTGGATCAGTTGTTGTCTCTGGAAGGATCTTCAGCTACAAAATCTCAATGATTCAGTAAGTTTCACTTTACAAAATTTCCCTTTTATCCCAAAATCAGACCCCAGAATTAGCTTTAAGGAAAAATATATATATTGGGTGCTCTCATTCTGAGTCCATGTATCCCATTTTAGGGCAACATTTGTAGTTTCTGTTTCTGATTATAGTGCAAGTTTATTTGGTTTTGACTCGAGTGAATGGTCTTAGTGTTTCCATTTATTTCAAAATTGGGTTAATGTCAAATTGTGTTCTTTTTATGTTTGTTATAGCTTTTATGGCTGTGGAATGTGTATTAGCAACTTCAAATACTGATTCTGAGGGCCCATTTTAGTTGTGCGTGTGCTTGTCGTGAGAGGGATATAGATAGGTCTTTGTTTTCATCTCTATTGAAATTGGTTATTGTCCAATTCTGTTGTTTTTGTGTTTATAGTCTCTTTTATGGTTATGCAATGCATGTTAGCCAGTCTGATTACTGATTTCTAAGATCCATTTAACTATTTAAGTCTATTGGAAATATGCGCGCGTGTGTGTATTGATATGATGGACATGAGTTCATTTGTATGATCTTTGATATGAGGACAGAAGGTAATATCTCTAAATTTGGAATGTTACAGTGGATCCTGAACTTGCTGTGGACATTCAAAATGGGGTAGGAGATAACTCAGCTGAAATTGAGCTTGAACTTGGTAATGATGGTGCAATGATAGGAAGTTCATTTGAAGAGGTTTCTTGTCTTGGACAAAATGATGAAATGACTCATGAATCTTCTAGGGAGGGAGGAACTGTAGTTGAAGGAGATGGACCATATGTGGGTCAAGAATTTGAGTCTGAAGAAGCAGCACATGCTTTTTACAGTGCGTACAGCATGCGTGTTGGTTTCATAACTCGGATAAACTATCTATCTCGCTCTAAACTTGATGGATCTGTCATTGGTCGAACAATTGTTTGTAACAAAGAGGGTTATAGAAAAGCTTATAGGTGTGATATTAATAAGAAAAACATTAAGCCACGGACTCCCACTAGGGTGGGTTGCAAGGCAATGCTTTCAGTAAGAAAACTAAGTACTGGAAAATGGGTTGTCACAAAGTTTGTGAAGGACCACACTCATGCGTTGACTGCAGTGAACTCTCAAAACTGTTCAATTATAAATCAAATTCCGGTGAGTTGATGTCTTCTTTTGGTTCTTTGAGTCTGTTGTGATAAGTAGTTACTGACTATAAAAAACAAAAAAAAACAAAAAAGATGTATTGTACCTTTTCCCAAACAGTGTTTCTTTGTTCACCATTACTGCCCTTGACAGACATGTTCGCTTGGACTAATACAAATTCGGACTCTGAGAAGTTCCACATTTGTCTCATTGGGAATCTGCACGAAAGCTTGTGCAGTAATCATTTTAGTTGTTGATGCATTGCAAAGTTAGACACTACAGCCCTTGGACTCTGTAGGCAATTCATAATACATACTATTTCCAAAAAATAATTCACATCATTGTCCAATTTTAGGGTTTTTTATTTTAACAAAAAAAAAAAAAAAAAAAAAAGGAGAGAAAAGTTTATTTCAAGGAGTCGAAAAAATGTTCTCAGCTGACTAGTAAATCCTTTTCACTTTTCCTTGTTAAAATTTTTTTATTTGTGTTTGTCTAAGTCTCAGACTCTCAGCTACTATATTATTTTTAAGAAAAATGCATCAAATATTTATTTTTTCCACTTTTACCACTTTCTCTGCCATACTGCTCTTGGGAATGAAATATTTTTCTGGGGACTTCTGGTTAAATCCTGTCAAAATAAATGCCTCACAGAACTTTACAGTTTAAATTTGATCAGATGTTTGCTAATAAGGATGCTATGCCTATTAAGCAGTTATCTTGTATGTTGGGGGGGGGGGGGGGGGGGAGTCATCTTATTCTCTCATTCCAAGTATCCAACAAAAAGTGATCAAGTGAGTCCAGTGGTACTAGGCTTAAACAGAGGACCTTGTAGGGTCATAGTTTGCGGATTGATCAGTCTAAAGTTGGTTTTGTAGATCAACTGAATTTCATTTGTATTATGCTTTTCTCCCACTATCTGTCCTCTCTTTTATGATACATTTTAAAAATAAGCTTCTCCTTCTATATGTCTTTGTAGAATGAAAACGTGAAGATTCAAGAATTAACTCGACAGCTGCTCCTTGAGAGAGAGCGTTCTGCTTCACTTAGAAAAACTATAGACCTTCTGTTCAATCACATTGAAGAGCATACGCAAGATCTGTCAAAAACAGTCCAGTATATAGCTGACAAGGTAAATGAGATTGAGTCTGTAGGGAAAAAACCTCAAAATCTTTGATAGTCTTGGCATTGTAGTGAAAATTGTGTATATTTTATCACTTTAGCCTTTTGGTTTTTATTTTATTAAAATTTTTATATAGTTATGCTGCAATCTTGAATATCTGTGCAGCTGGTTTTGTTGTGTTTCTAGTGTCTTCCCTTGATTTTTCAGTTGCCCAATTTTGCACACAATTGTCTGTTTGGCACACTGGAAGAGAGCAATGGCTGTTTGCTGTGTATCTGCTTCTAAGTATATCATACTATATAACATGGCCTTTTCAGTCCTCTATTATAGTGTGTTGATATTTTACCATATCAGGCAAGGCAACTATGTGGGAAGTTCATTGATTGGTAGTATAACATTTCGATGTACTCTTTCTCTCTCTCTCTCTCTCTCTCTAGTGGAGCATATATATTAGGAAGTGGGAATAGCTATAAAATTCCAATGGTGCAGTTTAATTTATGTATATATTGTTGGATTCAAGTGAGGCCTGACGTATATCTCGTTTATATCAAGGAATATAATATTTATACAGAAATAAAATCTTGTTAATGTTATACCATTCAATAATTTTTGATTAGATGATTATTGTGACAAATCAGCTGTTGGTTTACAGGTTCTCCTTATATCTTCAGTGCTCAAATATCAAGACCATCAATACAGGAAATCTTAGTAAAGGATTTGATTGATATGAAATTTGACGTGTTAAAACATTACTATGTTCTCCTAGGCATGAGGATAAAAACTGCATAGCCTCTCAGAGGTGTAAAGCCTTTGGATTACTCGATAATTGGTTTTGGCGGGTGGGGTCAATTGCTTGTAAGAGTTTGATTAATAGTGAAGATTGTTATATAGTATGCTCTATGACGTGCAACTAATATGAGTAAAGTAATATGTCATCAAAAAATTAAAAAAAAAAAAAGCATATACTATGGAGAGTATATGTAATTTGATGATGGAATGAAGAAATTATTTATCTAACTAAAAGTTATTAAGTTGTGCAGCTTTGTTAAAAAATTATCAGTAATCAATATTTTGCTGTACCCTTGGTTAGATTAAATCTCGCCTGCAGCCTTATCTCGTATGCCAACTTTCACAATAATTGGAAGTCGTTTACTATCAAACCCATAAGTTAGTTTGTTTAGTATGGTGAGGATTCAAGAATACAAAAGAATAATTTTGAAGACTTTACAGATAGATGTTCTTATGAGTGATTACCTTGATATTGGATAAGCTTGGTGGTCGTGGAAGATAGATTTAATGTGACTGTAGGTTTAAAAAATTTTTTTTTAAAAAAATACTGTTGAAACAAAAACTTCTTGAGTGATTTAATTTTTTTAAAGGTGCAGCATGTATAAATTGAGCATAAGTCTATATATGTGAAAAGATATTTGGCCTAACTATCTTGCCTTTTAGTTCTCCTAGTATCCTTGCGTATAACCAGAGGCTTGAGTTAATGTTATTTATACTATGGATTGGCTGGTTTGGGGGAAGAAGATTGCCACCTTTGTCAAAGCTGACAGTGAGGTGCAGCACCACAAGAAATTTACTTGCTCTGCAATATATCTTGAGGCAACAATGAATGTGGATTACATGCCGAAGCCTTAACAATAGTTTCTTTGTTAATATAAAATTATTGCTCTGTACATTAGACATGAGAACATAGTATCTCATTAATTACATTTCCTGATACAGTGGTCACTTTATAGTCTCACCAACTCTCCAAAAATAAATGAGATTAGGCTCATGGAAGTGCAGTATGTTGTGAAACAGTGCTATCGTTCAAGACACAAGCATGTGCTCAGCCTTCAAGGATTTTTGTGATCAAAGATCAGAAAAGACCTATGAACCTCTTTGAGAAATCATCAGCATTAAGAGCTGCTGAAGAAGCTAAAGAAGAAGAGGAAGATGATGACGGCGAATTTTTTGGAGATGAAGGTAGAAAGCTTGTTGCATTAGCATCTCTCTCTTCTTCATTTATTGTATCCAGCATCTTCCTTGCTTTGTACCTCATGACACTAATATATTGTGGAGGTGCAACCTCTGTTACAAACTTTGGTATTCGTGAGTTTGCCATCAAGGAGTTAAGTTGAAGCATTAAACAAAAGGACGGAGTACTGTTCTTGTAGGAAGAGGATATGGTTGTGGATGAGCATGAACACAAGCTATGGGTGATATTTATAGGTGCATTGCCTAAGCTTTGATTTAGTCAGTAGTCTCAATCAGTTTCAACAGTTAGTGCCGCCCTTAGCTTTTGATATTATTGCATTGGCTTAAATCTTGATGTTTCCAAGACATTTTCAGGAGATAAGCTTATAGATGGACCATTATATTTTGATATGTGCCAATTTCTCTAAAAGTATGTTTCTGGGTAGGTTCCGTAGCTTCCAAATTTGCACTTTTTTGAGCTTAATCCGAAGCAGCACGTGTCAATGAATGGTTTGGATAAATAATGAGGGGCAGGATGAGCTACAAGTGGGTGTATGAGGTTCTGAAAATGATGTTACCATGACTTTTCTTGACAGACCTAAAAAAAACAAAAAAAGGTTCTATTTGGCCGCTTGCAGACTCATTTACTGTGCTATGATGACACCAAAAAAAAAAAAAAAAAAAAAAAAATAAAAACCTTAATAGAGGAATAGCCTTGGAAGTTATAAAAGAGGAAAGAGAGTGAAGAAGAATTCATATTCATGAAAAGAGAAGGAGTTGATACAAGGACTTGGACAAAATTTGGCTACAGATTAGGCAATGGCTACAACTCTATTTAGGGTGTTTGTTTAGAGATGGAACAGCGTGGATAAAAAATTTTGGAGAAAAAATAAGAGAGAAAATGAGTTTGTGTATTGTATGGTTGGGAGGGGGAAATGAAAACTTTTATGTGGGGTTCATGCATTTTTCACTTGGGCTCACACAAAATTTCTTTCTCCAAAATGGAGAGAAAACTGGATGGGGTGAGTTTGATGGTAAAATGACAAAATTGTTTTTTTTTTTTTAAGGGCAAGGTTGCTCCTTTTTTTACTTATTTTTTTAATATTTTTTTTTATGATTTCCTGGGTGTGGTTCTTTGTTTTGTTTTGTTTTTTTTCCTTATGGTTTCTTGGGTAACATTGCCTCCTCTTTTTTTTTATTTTATTTTTTATTATATATATATATATATATATTCTTTTGATTTCCAGAGTGGTGCTTTGTGTGTGTGTGTGTGTGTGTGTTTTTTTTTTTTTTTTTAATTTTAAATTTGGGTGATTTTTTTTGGTTGCTTATCACTTTTTTGTTCTAAATTGGACATCATTTTTTAACAAGGGTATATGAATAAATTTATACAAATTCATTTTTTCCAACCTTTCATTTTTTCACTCCCAACCAAACAAAAAGGAAGGGAATTGAAATCTTTTCTATCCTCCCACTTTTCCATCCCTTCAACCAAACACACCCTAAGTATCTTTATTGGGGTGTAAATTTTGACAATCTACTATTAGATTATATTTTGTTACATTCTTCATGCTTATAAAATTTTGAGAAAATCAAAGTTTAATAGTTATGTTATCAATCAAATGTTAAAAAATTTTGTAGTATAAAATTATTCATAAAAATAAGTTTATAGATCAAATAGTAAATAACATCTTATAGACATGAAATTTAACATTCACATTAAGAACATAAAAAACATGTAATTCAATTGTTAGATTTTCAAAAATCTATTCTTGAGATGATACAGAGAAAATTGTTTTTTTTTTTTTTACTTCTTTTAATCGTACGTACGTTTTAACTGCCCAGACAATTATTTTATTTAATAAATCTTATTAAATACAACTAATTATTTAATTGGGTTAGCCTTTTGGGCCAGCTCAATTGGGGTTTAGTGTGTGACTTAGGATGGGACCAAATGGACAAATAAGACTCTAGTTCCAATAGGTTTCGGGCTTCCATCAACTCTTGACAAAGGCCAAAGTTACTATGAAAATAGAATTGCAATCTAGGCTTTATTAATAAATTATATTTCAAGACTTTAATATTTATCATTTGGCCCCTCCATGAAACATTCATCGTGAACATAGTCAGAATAAACTGTCACTTTGTAAACAACTATTTTATTCCTTGAGTTTCTAGTTTAATCTTTTAGTTATTTATATATTTTATGAAATCTAATTTCATTATATATAAATTTTAGTAACTCTTTACTAAAATTATTTTCTTCCAACTTAGTGAGGCGAGTCACTTGGAGTGGCCATTTCTTTTTGTGGTGGTATATCAACCTTAGTCAAACGTCTTCCGTCACTTTGTTGAACCCAAGTTGAGGTAGGGACGTGCTTACTTTGTCTTGGTGGTGCAATGGTGCTTGAAAAGAAATCATTCTTTATTAAGTTCATGTCCCAAATTAAAAACTTCTTTCATTTAAATGTTCTTAAAAAAATCTTTAAGTCCATTTTAACGAAGGCTCAATTACAGAATTCAATCCATTTCCTCTCATGGGGCTAGCCCCTTGTTTCATTGGACTTGGTCCATTTACAAAGCGCTCTCATCTTACACTTATGAGCTTTCATTAGAATGTGCTTATAGATTTTCAACCATTTGTCTCAAAAATGGGCTAACAATGTATTCATCTCCCTTGGGCACTTCATTTTCATTCATTATCATCACTTTTTTTGAAGTACCCTTCTAGCTATAACACATTATGGCCTCTCTCTCAAGACCCATGAGTCTCACATCATTTTGGCCTTTTCATACAATAAGAAGGCCCAAAACTAGAGAGATTCATTTGACTTAGTAGGATCTTGGATGCTAGGCCCATAGCATATTTGTTACCTTAGGCCTAAGACTTTGTTTTTCAAAAAGGCCTTGATTTGGGCTTATGATAGCAAATGTGCTATGACCCTATGAACCTTTCAAGTTAAGACATACCTTTGGGTTTAGGGACAAGACTCTTATATGTGAGATACTTCTTTTCTTTTCATCCCAAAATCTTAGGGTATGTCATAACTCTTGGATATTTTATTTGTCTTTTAGAATTAGGTGATCACAAGATATATAGTTGAACAAACAAGAGTTATAAATGGTACACTCTTTTGATAGGATCTAGGATCTCTCTATGTGTGGGTAAGCTCCTTAAAGCTAAAGGGATAGATCAATAGGTCACTCACTACTAGGTGGGACTTTATTCCAACCTTAAGCCTAAGTGGACCCTATATAGATTGGTGGCAAACGTTTAAAGCCCATCATAGGCAATGACATGGATTGTGAGTTGTTGGGATGAAGTTCGGAAAGTATTGGCCCTAAATAGAGCCTCTACCTTCCCACTAATCACCAAACATGGCAAAGGGCTGAGTAAGTGTGTGCAAAACAATATTAGTAGAGCCTTTGTTAGGATTAGGAGATGGAACACATTGGAGTCAAATTTCTCTGTCCCCAGTGGAGTCCCCACTATGGGCGCAAGCGCTCGCAACAAGTGATTTCCTTGTGGGAAGTACACCTCGGCCTAGAGCGGACCAGGTAGGGGGTATAAATGGAGTCACCACCTAGATTAGGTCTAGGAACCAAAGCACCCTTGTGGAAGGACTGATCTTTCCCAAAGCACGTGTTTGAAGTTTAGGTATTGGGATGAGAAGGTATTAGGTACTTAACCTCACCTGACCTGTAGGTCAGGCTCCACTCCTTGTGTACCAAATCCTAGTCCCATCAAAGGGTCTTCTAACATATTATTCTAAACTCACACACAATCTAATCATGCATCTAAAGCAAAAAACATGGCATATCATCCCAAAACTGTAGCATTATTCTATCATGAAATTCATACATACCATCCAAGGGCAACAAGCATATCACAACAAAGATAAGACAGTAGCATATGACCATGGCTTTCAATCAAGCATATTCAATATCCAAAGCTAAAAATCTATAGACACTTGATTTTGCACCCATAATTTAATTTTGGAAGATGACTAAAATGACCATTTCAAATACCCAAAAATCATAGTTGAATTACATGCATTAAATCATTTATTGCATATCATAAACATGATCTTGAGATTATAACGGTCGCGATGATATGCCTGATTCCCAAATCGAACTGTTGGATTGAAAGATATCACAAGATCAAATGTTCACAGTCTGCATGCATTGTATGGGGGTGAAGCCGATTACGTGTGATTAATTGAAATTATTGATTGGTTAATGATTAAAATTAATTAAATGAATTTTTGTGATTGGTTAATTATTTTTCTTAAAGTGAGATTTGTTGCAGGGATTAAAACAAATAAGCTGATAACATTTAAAGACTGTAGATAATTGGCTTTTGGGATAATTATATTCAAAATAATTATTTTAAAAATCCTAATTATCACTTTGGAATGAGGTTTATCATGAAAATAACTCTAAAATTCGTCCAAATACAGTTTTAGAGTTGGAAAATACTTCAAAAACGTACTAATCAAGCAGATTTTAGATTCACGTTCCAAGGAACTTTTGGCATAGTATAACTCACAATTCGGACAAGGTTATTTCTGGCAAAGTTGTAGAGAATCGAATTTCCCCTCAACTGTCAAAGTTTCAGCTTAATAAGACTTTTGAGTAAAACGCTATGATCAAAATACTGAAACTTGTTATGATCTGAAAAATCAGCTTACTCTTATCCAAATCTCCTTTTTTTTTTTTTTTTTTTTTTTTTTTTTTTTTTTTTTAAGGATTTTCCCCATACGGTTTTTGCTTATTTTTTAAATTGATTGGACTTATTTTTAATTAAACCTAGCTTATTTTCTAAGCAACTAATACCTCTATAAATAGGGGAGGCCTCCCAACATTCAAGACCACCTTTCTAGCCCTTTTTTTTTCTTGACTTCTCCCCCCTTACGTTAAAGAAGTTCTGGAAGCCCTACTTTAGGAACTTCTTCTTTGTTAAGTGACTTCACTTAAATCCTTAAAAAAAAAAAAAAAAAAAAAATTCTCTTTGAAGAACTCTTTCCTTGAGGATGAAGTTCATGCAGGTATTACTCTAACTTTGTTTCCATAACATGCTGGTATTAATCCTGAAAAGGGAAGGTACCGATGCCTAACCCCTTTTCTGAGAGCATCCCTGGTGTCGATGCCTAACCCCTTTTTTGAGAGCATCCCTAACTTTTTCAATCTTTCACAGATCGGGTGAATACGGTTCTCGATTACCTCATCAACATTCAAGATTTTATTCGGGTTCCTCAATTATCAAAGTAGATTAGACGTCCATACTTTTTATTTTTCTAAACAATAAAACACTAATTCTATGTCCAAAGGTTCTAGGTTCTAGGGTTAAGAAATCTTTGAAAATTTGACCTCGATTAAATCATGGTTGTTAAAGTCTTTGTTTTACATTGACATTTGCTTTTCAAGCTCTGTTAATGAGGGGCATTTTGTAGACACTCGATTTTGCACCCATAATTTAATTTTGGAATATAACTAAAATGACCAATTCAAATACCCAAAAATTATAGTTGCATTACATGCATTAAATCATTCATTTCATATCATAAAAATGATTTTGCGATTCTAACGTTCGCGATGGTATGCCCGATTCCCAAATCAGATCGTTGGATTGAAAGATATCACAAGATCAAATGTTCACGGTCTACATGCATTGTATAGGGGTGAAGCCAATCACATGTGATTAATTGAAATTAATATTGATTGGTTAGTGATTAAAATTAATTAAATGAATTTCTGTGATTGGTTTAGTATTTTACTTAAAGTGAGATTTGTTGCATGGGGTTAAAACAAATAATTTGATAATATTTAAAGACTGTAGATAATTAGGCTTTTAGGATAATTATATTCAAAATAATTATATTAAAAATTCTAATTATCACTTTGAAATGAGGTTTATCATGAAAATAAATCTAAAATCTTCCAAATACAGTTTTAGAGTTGGAAAACACTTCAAAAACGATCAATCAGGCTATCCTAACCTACACGATGAGTTGTTTCAAACTTCCGAAGGGGCTTATTAAGGAATTGGAGATATTAATAAGAAAATTTTGGTGGGGATATAGTGTTGAAAATAGGAAGGTTCATTAGGTAAAATGGGAGAGATTATGCGAGGCTAAGGAACTAGGGGGTTTGGAGTTCAAAGAGATAGAAAAGTTTAATGATTCATTGCTCGCTAAGCAGGTGTGGCGCATGATCAACAACCCAAACTCTCTTTGTCACCGTGTGGTCAAAGCTAGATTTTTCCCAAATTGTTCAATTCTTGAGGCAAAAGATTCATCCATTGGATCTTATGCGTGGAAGAGCATTCTTAGCGCTAGAGATGTTATTAGAAAGGGCATGGTTTGGAGGATTGGGAATGGTCATACGGCTAGGGTTAAAGAAGATAATTGGCTGCCTGTTAAGTCAAACAGATCTGTTACCTCCCCTCTTACATCTCTCCAACCAGAATCCAAGGTAAGTTCTTTGATTAATCAAGACCTTGGCATTTGGAAATCAGAGATGGTCGAGAGACTTTTCCTCCCCCATGAAGCATCAATAATCCTTGGGATTTCACTCAGCAGTAGGCTACCCCTTGACCTTCCACTCATGGGGTTTAACAGCCAATGGATTATTCACAACAAAGAGTGCCTACAAGTTGCTGGTCACCCTGGACAACTCAGATTCTGCAGGCAGCTCGGACGGTGCTTCTCAGAGGAAATTCTGGAACATGTTGTGGAATTTGAGAGTGCTAAACAAGATTAAACATTTTGCATGGAGGGCCTGCAACAATGCTCTCCCCACGATGTCCAACTTGGCACATCGCCAAATTAGCACCTCTAATCTTTATGAGCAATGCAAGTCTGACCCCGAGGACACCATCCATGCTTTGTGGGCATGCAAAGAGTTGGAAGGAGTTTGGGGTTCTTTATCCTGGGCTCGTCCCACCACTCTAGCTCGCCCTCAGAGCTTTAACGATTTATTGGATTGTTTTCTGCAGGTTCAGGAGGACTACAGGAAGGAGTTTTTCATCACAGTGGCCTGGGCTGTGTGGAATCGTCTCAACGCACTGAAATTTGGTCATCCAACAGTAGGCGTGGATTGCATCAGCTCCAAGGCAGGGGCCCTGCTTCAAGAGTTCCTGTCGGTGCAAGCCTCCCCTGCCACGGTTCCCACCGTTGCTGCTCTTCACCAATGGAGACCTCCAGAGTACCCATTCTTCAAGGCAAATTTCGATGCAGCAGTGTTCAAGACCAGATCCTCGGCTGGTATTGGTGTGATCATTCGAGATGGCATGGGAGAAGCAATTGGAGCTCTAACAATGCCAATCCCTTTAGCCAACTCAGTAGCAACCATGGAAGCCTTGGCTTGCCGTAGGGCGGTGCTGTTCGCCAAAGAAATAGGACTGTAATACCCTGATTTGATTTTATGATCATCACCTCCATCGTCATTATTAATATAGAGTTGAGGTACTTTATGTGTGTGCATAGTAAGATAGGAGTAGACAATTTTGTGGTGTTACAAAATAGGTGAAAAGATTAAAGTTTTAATGCATACAATTTAGTGCGGTAGTTCAAATAATTAAATAAATAAAAGCGGAAGATGTTTATGGGCCTTTTGGAGACTAAAGAGATAAGTTTAAGTGGGTTTTAAACTACAGCCTACTACCCCACTAAGCCCACACCTTTGATGTGTTGTATATAAGGTAGAGGAAAAGATAATTAGGGTTTTGATAAGAAATGTTTCATCACTAAGGAGGCTAGAAGGTGTATTTTTCTTTGGAGTCAATTGAAGAGACAATCAGATTGTTCAAGGTATGATTTCTCACCATTAGAAATAAAGAGCTAAAAGTTTATAAGGTTATCTTGGAAATCAGTTGTGATGTTAGATTGTTCAAAAGTTGGATTTTGGTCCTAAAATTCTATTTATATTTTTACGGATAAATATTGCCGCTGCGTATCTATGAACAAAAGCATCACAATTTTGTTTTCATTAGGATATGTAAATATAAATATATATATATATATATATATATATATAATATTCTAATTAACCGTGTGTAATCCATAAACTAAGTCATGGATCAAGATATTTTTTCATGGAGCTAGCCTTCACGTGTTCAATGTTATATAATTAAATCCTAGGTTGACCACTGTGTGTCTCTAGAACAAGTCATGGATTACAAATCTCTATTTAGGTATATGGCTCTTACATTTTTATTGGGGTTTTATATTAAATCATAGGTTAATGATATTTTGGCTACTGCCTTCCTCATGGCAATCTAAGTTTCGATTAATACAAGGGAATATTATTGGTTAGAACGTCATTGGTTAGAGAAACTTTAATTTAGAGTTAAAAGTACTATTAGTTTAGCAAAGTATTTTCCTAGTGAGTTAGTTTGTATAATTCGATAAGTCTTATATTTTGTAGAGGATATTAAGCATATTTTATGATTGATGATAGGTCCTATTTAAGAGTGTTTTGAGGCTTTTTGAAAGGTGTTTCAGTTGGACTTTCAGAGTGATTCAAGTGCAGTAAGTAATTATGTATAATATGCACAAGTTTTGTTCTTTAGGTTCTTATAAGTTAAAGGTTTTCAAAAGTTATATTTTTTTTTAGCTTACGTTTTAAAAGTTTATCAAAAAACATTTTTACACTATTGAAAGAGAAATTTTAATTAGCTTTTAAATAATGTTTTAAGAGAAATTTCGAATTTTAAATGACGTTTTGAATGTCCAAATCTCATTTAAAATATGATTTTTATAAACTAAACTATTTTCGAAAATAATTGAGTTTCAAAGTAAGTTTTCTAAAAAGATTCTTGTTCTTTAAATTGTTTCAAACCAAGTGATTTCGAAGTCATGTTCTTGTTTTTCAAACGGTATTTAAAACGTTTCTTTTAGCAAATTGGATTTTCAAACTTACTCAAGAATTGTAAAAATATTTATATAAACTCTTCAGTTCCTATTCGTTCTCTAAGAGAGTCACGCATCTTTTGATTTATGTTTCAATTTGATATTGTGATATTCAATATGCCTTTAATGTTGGAACAATTGTTAATATTGAGAAAATTATTATATGTTGTATAAACTTTATTTTTTTGTGATATGTGACTCAAAATGAGTGTTTTTAAAATTGATCAGATATATGTGTAAATCCGCTCACAGGATTGTATGTGAGAATATGTGTTGATCCCTCACCAGTAGGGGTTAGATGTTGGTATCCGCTCACAGGATTGGATGTGAGAATATGTGATGTGTATATGTGACACTATGCTCTGATCAATTATTTGTATGTGTTTCCGAAAGACTTTAAGATTTGATTATATGTGTATTAGTGATTCTTTACATGTTTTGAAAACTATATTGGATATTTTGAGTGAAATTGTGAAATCAAACTCGTGCCCTGCTTGACTCTATTCCATTGTGTATTTTGTATAATTACTTACTAGATGTGTGGCTCACCCCATCAATTACTATTTTCAGATTAAAGTGTAGTTGGGAATATAGAACCTTTGGATCGCTTTGTAAGGTGAGAGGTAGAGCATGGATGTTGTAGGTGACTTCAATATTTCTTGAAGACTTATAGAATTTCAATTACCTTATTTTGTAATTCATGTTTTATATAGTGGAGACTATTTTCGATTTGTGGAGTTTAGATTTTTGTAAGAGGTTTTAAGAGTACTTGTTTCTTTGGAGTTTTATTGAACTATGTTTAAATAAATTATGTTTATTGAGCTAGGTAAGGATAGCAAGTTGGTCATGTATCTAAATTCATGTTCCATGGATTTGGGTCGTGACAAGGACTCTCTGGTGTGATCTTTGAAGGAGATTCAGCAGATGTGATCTAAGCCATCCTCCAAGAGAATTCAAATCACCCCGACTTTGGTCATATTATTGATGATATCAGGATTTTAGCTTCAAATTTAAATTCATTTCAGTTTTGTCATGTGAAACGTAATTGCAACGTAGTTGCTGATGCTCTTGCTAAAAGAGCAAAAAATACTTTGAGTTTAGATGTTTGGCTTGAAGATGTACCAGAAGATATTGTACATCTTCTTTCTTTTGATGTTCCTTAAGCAATGCTAGGTTCTGCTGGGCCAATTTTGGTCTGGCTTCTCCAAAAAAAAAAAAAAAAAAAAAAGTAGCAAATTTTAGATTCACGTTCCAAGTCACTTTTGGCATAGTATAACTTAAAATTCAGACTAGGCTATTTCTGGCTACGTTGTAGAGAATCAAATTTCCCTTCTGATATAAATATGTCAGCCTAATCCTAATTTTGAGTAAAACGATATGATCAAAATACTGAAACTTATTCTGATCTGAAAAATTAGCTTACTCTAATCCAAATCTCACTTTTTTTTTTTGGATTTTCCCATATGTTTTTTGCTTATTTTTTAAGCTGATTGAACTAAAATTTTAAGGAAACCTAGCTTATTTTCTAAGAAGCTAACACCTCTATAAATAGGGGAGGCCTCCCAACATTCAGGACCCCCTTTTCTAGCCCTTTTTTTTTTTTTTTTTTTTACTTCTCTCCCCTTACGTTAAAGAAATTCTAGAAGCCTTGCTTTAGGAACTTCTTTTTTGTTAAGAGGCTTCATTTAAATCCTTCAAAAAATTGTTTCTCTTTGAAGAACTCTTTCCTTGGGGATGAAGTTCATGCAGGTATTACTCTAATTTTGTTTCCATTACATGCTTTCATATGTGTTTTAGTTTCCATGGATATGATGTCTTTTGTGTTCAAATAATCACGTTTCTCATATGTTATCACATGTTTTCTTTTGTTTTCAAAAAATTTCACATGATTAATTGATGAGCAAGTCTAGATCTAGGGTTGAATCTTTCCTTAGAATTTTAGATCTGCAGTTTTTCATTGTGTTTTTCTTAAACTAAAATCAAATTTGCAATGTTTCTCCATGTTTCATAAAGTTTGAACTAAATTTTAAATAAAAAAATCTCATCTGAATTTTCCAAATAAAAATCTGCCATGTTTTTAAACAAAAAGCCTGATTTGAATTTTCCAAATAAAAACCTACCATGTTTTTAATAAAAAAAAATAGATCTGCATTTTTGCTTATAAAAATTTTCCATGTTTTTAATAAAATAAAAAAACCAGATCTACATTTTTCCAAATAAAAATCAGGTCTGTTTTTAATAAAAAATCTTATTTGCATTTTTTTAAAAATAAAAATATGACTGTTTTTAAATGAAAAACCAGATCTGTTTTTCTTTTATAAAACAATTGTGTTTTAAAAAAAAAATTTCCTGATTTAAAATTCCAATCAGATATGAATTTTTATTTAAATCCATTCTTTTTTCTTTTATGGGAACTAAAAATGAAAATTTTTATTAACTATTCTCACCAAAAATTTACACACAAAATAAACTGGCAGATCTAAGGTTCTTGAGTAGAAGTTTAACCCTAGATTTAGGATTTGACATAGCATCCGTTGCATAACATTTCATACATTGAATATGGGTATTTAATGGTCACTAAGAGTCTAGAAGACCGGACTCTGTCTGGGCAGGGTGGGTGCCTAACACCTTCCCATCCTGTAATCTAGCCCCCGAGCCTTAGAATTTTAGGTAAGTAGAACTAGTGCTTTATTTTATTTTTTGGTAGATTGTATCTAGGACTAAAGTTTTGTATTTTTACATAGATTGTATCCAGGACCAAAACCTTGTAAAGATATTCTACCAAGTTGTATTTGTATAATCAATTAATGAATTTGAGGTATTTTTGGACATGTGAATTGTATTTTGTTTTATTTTTATAAAAAAATAAGTGGCAACTCCACACATAATCCTGAAAAGGGAAGGTGTTGATGCCGATGCCTAACCCCTTTTTTGAGAGCACCCCTAACTTTTCTGGTCTCTGACAATATCAAAATATCCAAACATAGATATCATCCATATCATGCCTAACACTCAAAGGAAAATGCATGTTAATATTCATATGCATGACTTACCTTACTTACCTTTTTGCATCACAGCACCTATGCATTAATGCATGTTTATGTGATTATGCATGTTCAGGTTTTTCATCCAAGACACAAACCCTAATCATTCATCTAACAATAAAACAAGGCTAAGCATGTTATCCTATTGACCTAAAGACCTAAACATGTGAAACTAAACCAATCAGAAACAGAGCATGTGGAAGAAAGTGGGATAAAACAAACAAAACTTTAAAAAACATGAATATCGGCTTCTGGGCACAAGTATGCGAGCGCATACGCAGGGAGTGTGTGCACATCCTATGTGTATGCGTACACATATTATGAGTATGCGTATGCATGCATGAAGCATTTTCACTCATACACGCCTAGAAACATAAACCTAGAAACTGCAAACAAATAGCAAACAAAACACACTTCTAACAACCTATCATGCTTCTTATATGAAAGTGAAGTAAACCTAAACTAACAACAGTTATATCAAAGCAATATAACAAGGAAGAAAAAAAGCAAGAAAATGAAGAGGTAAATTTAGAACATTTACCTCTGGAAGCTAAAAAATGTGTGAAAACACAAGAGCTATTTAGACCCCTAAATTAAAACTTATGGCTCGGTTGAATTTACTCTAACTTAAGCTAAGTGCGGAATAAAGTAAATGCGAGCGAAAAAAACAATAAACTACTCCAAGCCATATTCATCACAACACAATAATAAAATGAAAGCTAAAAGAGTAAGGAAGAAGAATGCAAACACAAGATAACACTCCGATGTATTACCTGATGAGAATCAACAAGCATTCAAGGATTCATTGCATGTTCCAGTTGGGCCTATTACAAGAGCAAGATCCAAGAAGATCCAAGAAGCACTTAATGGGCTGATTCAAGAGATTTGGGCTGATTCTAACACAGGATATTCCAAGCTTGGCCCAAAGGAAGATGAAAGTGTAGTAAATTTAATTCAAGCTATTTAAGGCTGATCTGGCTTAATTGGGAGTGATTTATGGCATGAATTTATGGCTGATTGACTGTCCAGCTCTATATCAGTTAAGACAGATTTTTTCCTATTTTGGATCTGCTAATTTCAGACCAAATCAGCTTTTATTTAGGGTTTTATTATTTAGTACGTTTTTTAGGTATTTTCCTTGTTTTTAGGTGCATTTAATGCTTTTTGGTCAAACTTGATTCCTGATATGGTAAGGTATCAATTAGGAGTTATTTCAGAATATATTTTCTTGTCTGTCAAGTTTTGTGGAGTCCTTAAATAGGCTCTGAAGTCTGTAAACGTTTTTTATATAATGTTATTGAATAAAATTCAGAAAATGTGAGGCTTTGCTCTCTTTTGGTTCTTCAAGAACTGTGAACTTATCAAGGATTCTTCCTCGTGGCGTTCAAACTTTATACCTTTGGTTCGTGATTCTTTATAATCATTGGGTCAAGGTCAACTTATACCTTTGGTTCGCGTTTCGATTATAAACGTTGGGTCAGGGTTTCTATCAAATATCTGATTTTTAGCTTTCCTGGGTTAAATATTCCAATATTTTTGTTGGGTCTCAAAGCGTGTCGATTGAGGTTCGCATCATTACCGAAGAGGAAACCAAAGACCTCGGCGAAAAACTTCTCTGCCAACCTTCAAGTGGTAAATCAATCCACTAGAGAATAAGTTGGAGTACACGAATAATAAAAGACCCTCCAAGCCTAGTCTACCCCATGTACTCGAGCCCTCCAAGCTCCTGCTACCAACTGACTTCTCCAAGCTTTGTCTTCTCTAGCTCCCTAGATCACACAATTCAGCCTGATTTCATCCACCAAACAAATGGCTTCTTCCAATGCTTCCCAGCAGTACCAAAACCTCACTTTACACTCAGGATGGGTGTGGTAAGTGTTTGAGCTATCAACCTCTCAAGGATTTGGATATGGAGAGGTAGGAGTTGAGGAAGACCACACAAGATTGTGTAGAAGATTGTGGGTATGACAATCTCTAACTCTTAAGGGTTTATGGCTCAGGTTTTCTCTCTGAAAAGCACTCTTTTCAGTATGTGAGTAATATGGGTATATATAGTGTGGGTAGAGACATAGTGTATCAGATATGACAAAGTAGCAAAATAGAATATTTCGCGGGTATCTCGCCGGAAGGCCTTATTTGTGAGACATTCGTGAAAACTAGCTGTCACCATCTGTCATGACTCTTCGCATTCCAGTCATGTGTTGAGCACATGCTTCACTTCGCAGGAAGGCTTCTCGCGAGCTACCTGCGAAAACTCCTTTGATCTTCAATTTGCCTTGAGTCTTCACACTCTCTCTCGCACACAACCCTTACAAAGAAATCCCACATAAAATACAGGGTACATAAGATTGAACAAAATTACAATTAAATTTGGCACGGAATTAAAGCCAACACAAAATAGTTGTAAATCACAACTTTACAATCTCACTCTTTGGCTACTCCATGACAAAACCCCTAAAATAGACTCTAGACTTAAACGTGAGTTGGGAATAGTGGTAAAACTCACTCACACCTAATCTAGAAGTTGTGAAGCACTTGCATGTATACACCTGTATCCTGAAACACTTGCACACAAACAAAACTTTCATTAAGCTCATGACAAGTTGAATACAAGGTACGTATATAATCAAGTAAAATGTGATCAAGGTAATAAACACTATATAAACAATAAAGCATAACTTGATCAAACAGGAAAAATCATTAAAGAACAACTACAATGAACATTTAACTAGTAAATAATCATTCAGACACGCAATGCAATTAAGTGCAAAACAAAAATCAATTGTATGTCTAAACACACAACCAATGCAAAATACCAAAGTATTTGCATTAAGGATACAAGATCCAACAAGGGCACAAGTGTGTAGTACTCAAGATAATGACAAATAATCTGAAAGTACTTAAAAAAAATGCTACAAAGCAAAGATACATAAACAAAGTACTCAAAGTTAATTGAAAGTTTCAAACCAAAGTACTTAAAAAAACTTTAAAAGAAAGCAATGTAAATAAAATGAGTTATAGAAGCTATAAAGGTAAGAACACTAAGCAAAACCACTAAACCACCAAAATGAACCAATATCTATCATATGCTCCCCTCACACTGTGCAACTCCCAACTCCCCCTCAAAATTTTCTCCCCCTTTTTGACCGAATGGCCAAAGGAGCTAGAACTGCTCAGATTCGGAGTCGGATCTCTCTTGTTGCTGCCACTGCTCTATCATCATGTCTTCAATCTGAGACGATAGTGCAGTAATCTGGCCTTTGACATATGTAAACTGATCCATGGTGTGTTGCACATGGGATTCTAGCATGCCATACATTTGCTCAACCCTAGCAATGAGACGATCAAGAAAATCGGGTCCTCGTGCTTGTGCTTAGGAAGATGGTCGTGCAGATCCCTTCGGGGTTGAGGCAAATTTGTCAATCGCTTCCTCTGTGTCGCCACCTTCTTCCTCAACATTGTCCCTTGTGATTTGAGAAATGCCAGTTTTTGAGCTGGTGATGTGGGCTTGGCTTCGGGTCACCGTTTGAGCACTAATGGGATAGTCCCTTTGCACAATGGTAAGACTGCTTGGAATCTTCAGCCTTGTCTTTGCTATGTGACTTATAATGAGACTTGGGAATGGCATTATTGTCCTTGAGTTCCTCTTGGTGATGCTTTTGGTGAGGAGGAAGTGTATATGTTCGCATACGTCGATCTCCTTATGTGTGAAGAGATCATACAGAAAAATAGTTCTTGGTGCAGACAATGTTGTCAAGTTCGTCACTGGGTAGAGGTTGTGGATCATGACATAAGTTAACGTCCTCATCTCCACATTGAAAGGAATGGTGTTCATGGACCTCTTTTTGAGAGAGCCACCGAGGAGCTTCGCCATTGGCTCAAGAGAATCTAATCTATCATCATATTGTATGGAGATTGGGTTAGATGGTGGAAAAACTTCTTAGAATTCTTGAATGGAATCCTTTGTGATAGTGAATTCTTTTTGTCTCATCCAACATTTGATGCGATCTCCTTCCACAGTGGCATTAGCAAAGAATTCCCTTATGAGTTCAGCATAGACATTTCCACTTGGATTCAACAACTTTGTCCAAGTTCTTTCCTTGAACACTTCAAGTATGGAGGTGTTTTCAAGGGTTTCCATCCTTACAACCCTTTCCATGATGATCGTTGCCCTTTTATAGCAGTCCTTGTAAGCCATGTCTGCCTTAATGGTTCGGAAGTTCTCTGAGTCCGTGTGTGGAAGCTTTGAGGATTTCTTAGTGGCAGAGTGCTTAGTGGGAGACATTTGCAAAAACAGACACAAAACACAAAGAAACAAGTGCAAAAACACAAAACACAAGCACACAAACTTGATTAGTACCAAGTTAGTTCATAAAAATAAGCACAAAGTGCTAAAAGGAACAAAAACACAGTCACACACTCATGTTAAAAAGTGCTAAACATGTAATAGCATAGGTCTAGCATGATTGAAATCCAAAAACATGACAAGCGACAGTTGTGTGCATGAAGTGTGCATGTGGTGTGCATGTGGTGTGCATGTGCGGGGCATGACTAAGCACATTTGGGTTAAAGTGTGTAAAACACACACCCAATGATCAAGACATGATAAACAAGTCCAATCATGGTAATCCCCAAAGTTTGGAACTCAATAAAGTCCAAAACAACATCAAAATGCCATTTGGGCATTTTATCAAACACATGGTATGCATCTATAGAACTAACATGTGGGCAATACATGAACATAAGTGAAACTTGCCTAAATACATGTTAAAATGCCACAATTTGGCCAACACAAACACAAACAGGTCAAATGGGACAAAGCCCAATCAAGAAATTGAACAATTTTTCACAAAATTTAAAGTTCCTAACCCTTTTTCAAAAATGAACCCAACTTAAGAAAACCTAGAATCTAAGGCATAATCCAAGTAAATAGAAAGAAAAGATTGTAGAAACAAACCTTAGAGATGATTTTAAAACAATTGCACTTGAGTTTTGGTTAGGTTTTTGAGTGAAATTAGGTTTTGGGTTGTTTAAGGCTTGAGGGAGACAAAGTGAGGGAAAAACAAGTGATTTTGAAAAACTGTCTATATCAGCCCTTTAAAATTGAAAACACGTGTTTTTTGCGGATTAGCTTCTCGTGATTGAGCATACACATCACATTTGAGCACGTACAATTGTACAAATGAAATAAGCATTCATTGAACAAAGTCTTGTGTGTTGTGTGTGAGAATCAAATGTGGAATAGTCCTTCGTCTAGAGTGAAGATTCAACGATCAATTCAATCAAGTCATATACAACTAGTACTAAGTCAAGTGGTCTATCTCAATTATAGAAATGAACATATATGACCTCCCACAAGAAAATGATTACATATCTTTGAAGCTTTTCATTTGGCTTCTACACACATCATAACATTTTATCATTCTTGAAGAATACATCTCTTTTAGAGATTGATGCCTGAATTTTTGATATTTCATTTTTGTGGGCAGGCCTTTGGCTTTTTGAGGCACCATACATTCAATACAAGTCGCTTTCCCTTTTTCCTAGTCAAATACTAGTGTGTGCGATAGTTTTTGCAGCTCAATATCTCTTTTCTAGATTTTACATTTGATGAGCTATAGAGCAAAACCATAAAAACGTGGGAAGATATATAGCCACAAGTCTATGCATGTATCAAAACCATCAAGACTATTGACTAATCATTCATGACAAGCTTGAAGATCAATATACAACAATCACACATAGATTTCAAGATTCTTCCCACAAGGATGGATGTGCATACAAAACAAGGTAAGATCGAAAATGCACTATGCCATTAGTACGAAGGTACTAGGCCAAACTCACATGTGATATACACAACACGAGCGATCAAACTTTTTGGAGATTTTTCAATTTTTATGGGTTTTTGAATTTTTTTAACACACTCAAAAATAGAACATGTAAAGTAAGCTCAACAAAAACAGCAAGTACAAAAACAAACTTGAAAAGAAACATGTAATCACACACGTGAGACCTATAAAGCATGTATGCAACAATGAACAACATAAGGTCACACAAGGGATGGAAGTCAAGGGATGATACTAACACCGATGGTCTTACGAAGAGACTCAAATCGTGAACCATCAAGGGGTTTGGTAAATATGTCTGCCTTCTGGTTGGCGGTGTTTATGAACTCTAGACACACAATCTTCTCCTCCACCAAGTCTCGAATGAAGTGGTACTGAATCTCGATATGCTTCAATTTCAAATGTTGAATTGGATTTTTCAATAAGTTTACTGCACTTGTGTTATTACAGAACACACACATAGTATCTTGAGTGATTCCATAGTCATGTAGGCGCTTCTTCATCCATAATAGTTGTGCACAACAACTCCCTGCTGCAATGTATTCAGCTTCAGCCGTTGATAAAGAGACTGAATTTTGCTTTTTGCTCATCCATGACACCAAATTATTTCCAAGGTAAAAACAACCACCTGAGGTTCTCTTCCTATCATTAACGCACCCTGCCTAGTCAGCATCTGTATATCCTGCTAAGCGCTCATTCGAGTCTCTTGAATACCATATTCCATAGTTGGATGTGCCATATGAAGGAAAAATTCTGGTTTTGTATCTCATACAAAACACATAGCGGAAGCAACAAACAAGGATCTATTTCATTCATGATTGATAACGTGCACTATGTAAATTTCAGAATTTAAGAACAAGATAGCGTACCTTGGTGTGGAGAAATTCAAAACAAAGATTAGAAGCACTTGGGAACACTTTTAATCTTCACTCCAATTCCACTTTACGCCCAAGATGTGTGGTCTCTCAATCAGTTTTTCAAAGGGAGAATGAAAGTGTGTCTCACACTCTTTCACACACTGTTTCTTTTTCTTTTCACTAACTTCTTAAAAAAAAATTCTGTATGTTTCTCCCTTTATAACTAACTGATTATCTACTTGGGTTGGCCTACTGGGCCTTTCCAATTGGGCTTTAGTGTGTGGCTTGGAGTGAGACAAAAAAGGGACCAATAAGACACTAGCTCCAATGGGCCTTGGGCTTTTCCGTCAACTCTTGACAAGTCCAAAGTTACCATTAATTATATTTAATACCACTATATAAATATAATTGCACTCTAGGCCTTATTAATAAATTATATCCCAAGACTTTATTATACACGTAACCCTTTCATAAAATATTCGTAGTAACACAAAGTCATAAATGTAGACTGTCACTTTGTAAATTACTACATCTTATCCTTGAGTACCCGGTTTAATTCTTTAAAGTTATTCATTATATATTTATAAAATCCAATTTCATAAATATATAATTTAGTAATTTCTTACTCAAGTGGTTAGGCCTAACTCTCTGAATAACTGAAACCATTAAACTTATCTCAAGGGAATATTTTATATCTCCATCAAGAGACTATGAATTCCATCTTAAGAATATATGTTCCATCAACACTAAATGTGGCTGCCCAACATACTGAGGTTTTGACTGTCACTTTAGATCTCACTCCTGATATATCAAAGCAACCTACACTTCATGATCAGGTCCATTATTCTCTTAGGATTAAGAGTTCATGCAAATAGAAGTCGTGAGATTTATTATTCATTTGACAGTCGTTAAGAAAATAATAAATCTCACAGCGGTCTTGTTCAATATATTTTAACTCTTAAAACATATCAACATATCAACTAAAAGTTTCCACTTCCATGATCAAGACAAATCATCTTAGTTGACACGTTATAGTCTTCGCAGATGAAATGCACAATTTCATCACCAACTACGAACTATAAATTCTGAGTTTACAAAGAACTTGTGATTGACATCTTCTATGACTTTTCACATAAATCACATACAATGCATCTCATGGACTATATGATAATGTCCCATATTCATGTTACCATTATTTTGGATAATAATAAAATAACTTTATCAAACACAATATTAAGTCATACATCATGTCATACATAATGTCATACATAATATCATACATAGCATCATACAATAGGATTTAAGGGCACAAATCCTAACAATCTCCCACTTTCCCTAAAGACTATTGTACACTAATCTAACTCTCATTCCCTCCAAATGTGACTCGAAAGTCCTTTGAGGCAAGGCTTTGGTAAAGGGATCTGCTAGATTATTTGCACTTTCAATCTTTGCTACCACAACATCTCCACGAGCAACAATGTCGCGAATGATGTGGTACTTCCTCTCAATGTGCTTTCCTTTCTTGTGATTCCTTGGATCTTTGGATTGTGCAACCGCTCCACTATTGTCACAAAACAATGTGATGGGAACTTGCTCCATTCTCACAACACCAAGATCAGAAAGGAATTTTTGGAGCCAAACAGCCTCCTTAGCTGCTTCACAAGCAACAACGTACTCGGCTTCCATGGTGGAGTCTGCAATACAAGATTTCTTAACACTCCTCCAACTTGTGGCTCCACCTCCCAAGGTGAAAACACATCCTGAAGTGGATTTTCTGAAATTTAGATCTGATTGAAAGTCTGAATCTGTATAGCCAAAGGGAATCAAATCCTGACTATGGTAAACAAGCATATAATCTCTCGTTCTCCTAAGATACTTGAGAATATGCTTTACAACTTGCCAATGTTTTGGTCCTGGATTTGATTGATATCGGCTAACCATGCCAACTGAATAACAAATATCTGGTCTAGTACAAAGCATGGCATACATGAGACTTCCCACACGTTAAGCATAAGGAACTTGTCTCATCATATTTTCTTCCTCTTGAGTCTTAGGCCTTTGGTCATCAGACAGAGGAACTCCATGTCTAAAAGGAAGCAATCCTTTCTTGGAGTTTTGCATGCTAAACCGTTCTAGAATCTTATCTATATATCCAGCTTGTGATAAGCCTAATATCTTATTCTTGCGATCTCGCCAAAGCTTGATCCCTAGAATAAAGTTAGCCTCACCCAAGTCCTTCATATCCAATTGGCTTGACAACCAAACTTTAACCGATGACATTACCCCTACATCATTCCCAATGAGTAGGATATCATCAACATAAAGCACTAGGAACATTACTACTTTGTCTTGATGTCTTTTGTACACACATAGTTCATCAAGATTTTTTTCAAAACCAAATGACTTGATTGCTTGATCAAATCTGATGTTCCATGACCTAGATGCTTGTTTAAGTCCATAAATGGATCTATTCAACTTGCATACCATATGCTCTTGGTTCTTTGCTATGAAACCTTCTGGTTGCAACATGTATATTTCTTCTTCAAGATTTCCATTAAGAAATGCAGTCTTGACATCCATTTGCCAAATCTCATAATCATAATGAGCAGCAATGGATAAGAGAATTCTGATAGATTTAAGCATGGCTACTGGCGAAAAAGTTTCATCATAATCAATACCTTCTTTTTGTGTATACCCTTTCGCCACTAGTCTTGCTTTAAAGGTTTCAACCTTTCCATCTATCCCTCTCTTTCTCTTGTAAACCCATTTGCAACCAACAGGTTTGATGCCATTAGGCACCTTTACAAGATCTCATACATGATTGGAATCCATAGAATCCAATTTAGATTTCATAGCTTGGACCCAATGATGTGCATCTATATCACTCATTGCTTTATCATAAGTGTAAGGATCCAATTCAGCATCTTCTGAGATAGCCTCATAAGTTTCTCCCAAACCTATGAATCTTATAGGAGGCCGAACAATTCTCCCACTACGACCAGGCACCTGTGTACTAACATCTCATGAGTAGTATCTTGTGGTGTATCTAATACAGCCACATCATCCCTAGTTTCATCCATTGGTTGTTCAACTACAGGTTCATTCATTTCAGCCAAGACAACTCTACTTCTAGGAGTAAAATTATTCACATAGTCATTTTCCAAGAATTTGGCATTTGTGCTAACAAACACTTTATTATCCTTATGACTATAGAATAATCCTCCAACTGTTCCTTTTGGATACCCTACAAAAAATACCACTTCTGTTTTAGACTGTAACTTGTCAGACTTTCCTTTCAACACATGTGCCGGACAACCCCAAATGTGGAGATGTCTCATACTAGGCTTATGCCCATTCCACAACTCTACGTGTTTTAGGAATAGACTTCGAAGGTACTAAATTCGAAGATACATTGCAGTATTTAAGGCATATCCCCAAAAAGAAATTGGTAGAGTCGAATAACTCAACATGGACCTAACCATATCTAAAAGAGTCCTATTCCTTCTTTCGCTACACCATTTTGTTGTGGAGTTCCAGTGTGGCAAATTAATCGGGATATAATCCCATTTTCAGTCAAGTAATCCTTAAAATCACCAAGAAGGTATTCGCCACCTCGATCAGATCGAATGGCCTTTATGTGTTTACCCAATTGATTTTCAACTTCAGCCCGAAACTCTTTAAACTTTTCAAAGGCTTCAGACTTCCGTTTCATTAGGTACACATAACCAAATCTAGAGTAATCATCAGTGAAAGTAATGAAATACTCATAGCCACCTCTTGCTTGGATTGACATAGGACCACATACATCTGAATATACTAGTTCTAACAAATCTTGCGCTCTTCTACCTTTCGCATTAAAAGGTCGTTTGGTCATCTTACCTTCCAAACAAGATTCGCAAACTGGAAAACCATCAAAGTCCATGGGCTGTAAAAGTCCATCTTTGATTAGTCTTTGAATCCCACTTGAATTAATATGACCTAAACGCAAGTGCCATAGATATGCATCACTAGTAGAAGGAAACTTTCTCTTTAATGATTTCACATGAGAGTTACTATCTAATTCAGAATTGTATAATTCATACTTATCAGGAGTTAAAATATAAAGACCATCCACAATATTGCTAGAACAGATAAACACTTTATCCTTCATTATTACAACATTGTCTTTCAGGATAACACAATATCCATGTTTACCTAAGTAAGTTGCAGAAATTAAATTCCTACGAACATTAGGTACATACAAACAGTCTTCCAATATTAAAACTCTAGACTTAAAACACAAATTAAACACTCCAACAGCTTCAACCGGAATCTTGCTCCCATCAGCCAAAGTAAGAAATAGTTCTCCCTCATTCAACTTTCTGGTCTCTTGGAACCCCTGCAAAGAATTGCAGATATGATTAGTACAACCTGAATCCACACACCAGGAATCTGTTGGATTCTGTACCAAACATATTTCAAGAAGAAATGAACTTTTCATACCTTTATTCTTGGCAGCCTTGTATGTTGGACAATTCCTTTTCCAATGTCTTTTCTCACCACAATGGAAACACTTTTCTTTGGTTTTCTTTCCTTTGTTGGCAACCCCTAAGGCAATTTGTTTACCATCTTTCTTAGTGAAGTCCTTCTTCTTCTTCTTCTTACCTTGCCTTTCGACTTAGGTTGAGAAGTAGAAGCTTCACCCACATTGGCTTCACCCACATTGGCTTCAACACTAGAAGTACCAAGGATGCCTTCCGCCGCCACTAACTCATTCATTAATTCAGACAAAGAATAAATCTTTTTGTTCATATTATAATTGAGTCTGAATTCCTTGAATGATTCTGGTAGTGACTGGAGTATCATATCCACTTGGGATTCTCCATCAATGTCGGCACCTAAAACTTCTAATGTGTTCAGATTAGCAATCATCCTAAGACAATGCTCCCTCATCGAACTTCCCGCAGCCATTTTGGTATTATAAATTTGCCTCATGGTTTCTTGCCTTGCGTAACGGCCTTGCTCACCAAACATCTCCTTCGACTATGCATTATGTCCGAAGCAAGTTCTACATCCTGCATTTGATGCTGTAGAACATTTGAGATAGATGCTAGGATGTAGCACTTGGCCATCTCATTAGATTTCTGCCAACGATCATATCGTTATTTTTCCTCAAGAGGAGCATCTAATGAAGGAAAGTTAGGACATGGTTGAGTAAGCACATATTTGTGCTCTTCAAATAGCAAGAACAATGTCCAAATTTCTTTTCCAAGAATATAATTGGATCCAAATTACTTGTTTTGGTTAAGAATAGAAACAAGTGGGCTAAATGATGCCATGATAAAATCTGAAAATAATAAACATGAATATAATAAGTAAACTGGACATTATCAATTTAGCATATAAGCATATAATATGGAACCTTAATAAAACCATAAAATAATATATGCAACGACAACCCAATTTCATATTCAATATCCCTCAGCATAGAGTGAACATAAAATACTATGATTGATTGAGAACTATTCTCATTATTAGTGCTATCATGACAACTCTTATCAAACACTAATAATATGCCATTTTATATTTAGCCTCTAAGTAATAATAGTAAGAACTCAGCATAGAGGATACTATAATACTTAGTCTAGTGTATACCATTGTCTAGAACCATGTGTAACCACATTTCATCCCTTTAACAGGCTTATTTTGTAGTACCATGATAAAACACCCTCCGCATGGAATGCAAAACTCGAAGCTAAGACAAGGTGTTTATCAAACCACTATAAACCAGGAAATTCAATCTTGTAGGACCATGAAATAAATACTCTCCGCATGGAATGCTAAGCACGAGGCAAAGACAAAGTATATATTTCACACTACTATGAACCAACAATGGAGGCCGTGAGGTCCAACCCTTGTATCTCTCTCCCACTAGATATTTTAAAATAAAGGTTTTAAGAACAAAAATGATAATAATGCTAGACACGTGAAAAATATAATCCTAATCTCATTAGGAATAAATTTCATTAAACTAGCATTAACATATATAAATATATATAACGTAATAAAAACCCTTATTACATATAAAAATCCATATTATATTATATATATAATATAATATACAAATTAATATATGTAATATATAATTATTACATTATATATATATATTTTTAATTAATTCATGAAGTCAAGGATACCATATTTACAATAATATCTATTGGGTCCCACTTGCAATATATATATGGATTGATCTTTTCCATGGCCATAAAACATGCAAGACAAAAGAAAAACTTTGAGTAGTCAACCCATGCAAGCCAAAATCCAAGAACCCATCTGTATAATACATGCAAGATTTTTATTCCATGCAAGCCATTCACTCCATGCAATTGGATAATGTCCAAGCCGTGCAAAAAAAAAAAAAGGGCCAAGCGGTGCATGAACAAGTCCAAGCCGTGCATCCATATTAGAGTTACAAACAGTTACTAGCAAACAATAACCATTTCAGGACACGGCACTATTCACACGCACTTGCAATATATATATTTATATACAGATTCAATCATTTTACTGTAACAATTCTTTATATGCAATCATCCGTATATAACAATTCTTGGTATACAATATATATATGTATATATATATATATATATTCAAAAGTCATATATCAATGGCCATCACGAAGACAAAGATGACAGTTTTCTTAAATTCTAAAATTCAATCACAGGCTATACAATCATGATATGAAAATCTGGCGCTGATACCAATTGAAGGAAAAATTCTGGTTTTGTATCTCATACAAAACACATAGCGGAAGCAACAAACAAGGATCTATTTCACTCATGATTGATAACGTGCACTATGTAAATTTCAGAATTTAAGAACAAGATAGCGTACCTTGGTGTGGAGAAATTCAAAACAAAGATTAGAAGCACTTGGGAACACTTTTAATCTTCACTCCAATTCCACTTTACGCCCAAGATGTGTGGTCTCTCAGTCAGTTTTTCCAAGGGAGAATGAAAGTGTGTCTCACACTCTCTCACACACCGTTTCTTTTTCTTTTCACTAACTTCTTAAAAAAAAATTCTGTATGTTTCTCCCTTTATAACTAACTGATTATCTAATTGGGTTGGCCTATTGGGCCTTTCCAATTGGGCTTTATTGTGTGGCTTGGAGTGGGACTAAAAAGGGACCAATAAGACACTAGCTCCAATGGGCCTTGGGCTTTTCCGTCAACTCTTGACAAGTCCAAAGTTACCATTAATTATATTTAATACCACTATATAAATATAATTGCACTCTAGGCCTTATTAATAAATTATATCCCAAGACTTTATTATACACGTAACCCCTTCATAAAATATTCTTAGTAACACAAAGTCATAAATGTAGACTGCCACTTTGTAAATTACTACATCTTATCCTTGAGTACCCGGTTTAATTCTTTAAAGTTATTCATTATATATTTATGAAATCTAATTTCATAAATATATACTTTAGTAATTTCTTACTCAAGTGGTTAGGCCTAACTCTCTGAATAACTGAAACCATTAAACTTATCTCAAGGGAATATTTTATATCTAGAGACTATGAATTCCATCTTAAGAATATATGTTCCATCAATACTAAATGTGGCTGCCCAACATACTGAGGTTTTGACCGTCACTTCAGATCTCACTCCTGATATATCAAAACAACCTACACTTCATGATCAGGTCCATTATTCTCTTAGGATTAAGAGTTCATGTAAATAGAAATCGTGAGATTTATTATTCATTTGACATTCGTTAAGAAAATAATAAATCTCACAGCGGTCTTGTTCAATATATTTTAACTCTTAAAACATATCAACATATCAACTAGAAGATTCCACTTCCATGATCAAGACAAATCATCTTAGTTGACACGTTATAGTCTTCGCAGATGAAATGCCCAATTTCATCACCAACTACGAACTATAAATTCTGAGTTTACAAAGAACTTGTGATTTACATCTTCTGTGACTTTTCACATAAATCACATACAATGCATCTCATGGACTATATGATAATGTCCCATATTCATGTTACCATTATTTTGGATAATAATAAAATAACTTTATCAAACACAATATTAAGTCATACATCATGTCATACATAATGTCATACATAATATCATACATAGCATCATACAATAGGATTTAAGGGCACAAATCCTAACACCATAGATATAACAAATAATTCCTTTGACTGTTGTCAAGTGGGACTCTTTGGGTGCTGCCTGAAATCGTGCAAATACCCCCACACTAAAGGTGATATCCGGTCTACTTGCAGTAAGGTGGAGAAGACTGCCAATCATACTTTGATAAAGTGTTGGATCTACTTCCACACTTGCTGCATCAAGGCATAGTTTTACCGAGGAACTCATAGGAGTGGAAGTATGCTTCTTGGAGTCTAAGCTGAATCTTTTGACAAGATTTTGGGCATAGTTCTCTTGAGAGATAAATATCCCATCTTTCCGTTGTTTCACTTGAAGCCCTAAGAAGTAGTTCAGCTCCCCTACCATGCTCATCTTAAACTCTTTTTTCATCTCTTCCAAAAATTCTTATGTAAGGAGATCGATTGTGGATCCAAAGACAATGTCATCCACGTATACTTGAGCAACAAGGAGGGATTTCTCATCTCTTTTAACAAAAAGTGTTCGATCGGCTTGACCTCTCTTGAAACCATGATCCAAAAGGTATGCGGTGAGTCGATCATACCAAGCTCTTAGTGCTTGCTTCAATCCATATAGTGCCCTTTTCAGTCTTAGTACATGGCCTGAAAAGTGAGGGTCTTGAAATCTTTTTGGCTGCTCAACAAACATTTCTTCGTTCAAGAATCCGTTCAGGAAGACACTCTTCACATCCATTTGGTATAGCTTGAAGTTCATAATACACGCTATTGAGAGAAGAATTTGGATTGACTCTAGTCTTGCTACCGAAGCAAATGACTCATCGAAGTCAACGCCTTCAACCTGAGTATATTCTTGAGCCACCAATCTAGACTTGTTTCGGATAACTTCACCATCTTCATCGGTCTTGTTCTTGAAATCCACTTGGTGTCGATTACATGTGTATCCTTGGGCCTTGGTACCAACTCCCATACATCATTTCTAACAAATTGATGCAACTCTTGGTGCATGGATTCTACCCAATTCTCACCTTTCAAGGCTTCTTCCACTTTCTTGGGTTCAAATAGAGCAAGATGACAATTGTATGTCATATGATTCACACTATAGCTCGGACCTTTTCTCAAACAAAGTCCCTCATCTAGATCACCAATGATGTTGCTTATGGGATGATTGAGAGTTACTCTTGATGATGGTTTCTTGAAAGTTGAGGGTTCCCCACCGCGAGAACAGGAGGTTGAACTTCCGGAGGGGTGAGTGGGCTTGAAGATCCTTGTGTTATTCTAGTCTCCCTTCTTGATATAGAAGGTGCAGACTCCTTTTCCGGTGATTCTTTTTCACCGTCATCATTTTGAGACATGTGTTCATCACCTTCATTCTTCTTAAGACTTGGTCATTCGCCATCCTCATCAACATCCTTTCCTGAGATGGTGTTATCAATGACCACATTTATCGATTCCATCACCGTCTTAGTGCACTAATTGTACACTCTCTATGCTCGGCTATTTGTGGAGTATCGTAGAAAGATCCCTTTGTCACTCTTAGCATCAAATTTTCCAAGGTTCTCCCTATCATTGAGAATGTAGCATTTGCTTCCAAATATTCAAAAGTATTTCACCTTCAGCTTCTTTTCCCTCCAAATTTCATATGATGTCTTCTTTGTTCCTGCTTGGAAGAAAATCATATTCCCAATGTGACATGAAGTGTTTACCGCTTTAGCCCAAAATTTATGTGGAACGTTTTTGTTGAGAAGCATCACTCTGGCCATCTCTTGAATCACTCGGTTATTTCTTTCAACCACCCCATTCTATTGTGGAGTCTTTGGAGTTGAGAATTCCTTTTTGATGCCGTGCTCATTGCAAAATGCTTCAAATCTTGCATTTTCAAACTCCTTCCCATGATCACTTCTGATTTTGACTATGGGAGCTCCCTTTTCATTTTGGAGTCTCTTGCATAACCTTTCCATCTTGTCGCATGCCTCCGACTTATCTCTCGAAAATTCCACCCAAGAGTACCTTAAGAAGTCATCAACCACCACCATGATGTAACGTTTTCCACCCAAGCTTTCCGTTCTCGTTGGACCCATTAGATCCACATGAAGTAACTCCAAAGGACGAGAAGTAGCAACAACATTTACTTTAGGATGGGTTGATTTTGTTTTTTTTCCCAATTGACATGGACCACAAACATTCTTCTCTATTTTTCCAAACTTTGGCAAACCAACCATTGCTTCAAGCTTTGAAACTTTTGCCACTTGTTTGTAATTTGCATGCCCAAACTGTTGATGCCATAACTCCAAAAGATTCACTCGAGCACTCTGACATGATATGCTTGAATTCAGAATAACACCATAGCAATTGTCGGTGGTTCTAAGTCCCTTCAATACTTGAACACTTCTTCTTTGAGGATTAGACACCCTTTCTTTGAGAATTGAACTAGGAGATCTTCATCACATATTTGGGTGATACTCAGCAAGTTCACTTTTAATCCTTTGATGTAGAGAAAATTAGTCAATAAGGGAAGTCCTGGAATCTCAATGGTTCCCTTTCCAAGAACTTGTGAGTGACTACCATCTCCAAATGTCATAAAGCCATCTTCCTTCTCCTTAAGAGTTTTGAATATTGATTTATCTCCGATCATGTGCCTTGAACATCTGTTGTCAAGATACCACAAGCACGAATTAAACACTTTCAATGCGGTATGAACAAAAAGGCAAGCATGAGATAGGCATTCTTGACCATTAAAGCAAGACTCATCTTCCTTTACTTCATTCATAGATGAGTGAAGCTTTCTTTTCAAAGAATCAAGTTTATCACACAAATGTCTATTCCTTCTCTCATATTTAACAATCAAGGAATTCGACTCACACAAGCTATTATGAATATCATGATTCCTTTTCTCTAAATATTTCAGCATGTGAACAAATATTCTAGCATGTTTCTTTGATTTGAATAACTCTAAAATCTCACTGCTAGGACAATCTCCAAAGATGCTCATAGAGTCATTATCACAAACACATGAAGTATGCTTCATGTTGGCCTTTGCCATAGCACTATCCATAGCAAGCCAAGGGGTCTAGGATCACACTTAGGTAATGAAACCACAGCATGTGCATCCACTCTGATACCAATTGAAAGCTAAAAAATGTGTGAAAACACAAGAGCTGTTTAGACCCCTAAATTAAAACTTACGGCTCGATTGATTTTACTCTAACTTAAGCTAAGTGCAAAATAGAGTAAATGCGAGCGAACAAAAAAATAAACTACTCTAAGCCATATTCATCACAACATAGTAGTAAAATGAGAGCTAAAAGAGTAGGGAAGAAGAATGCAAACACAAGATAACACTCCAATGTATTATCAAAGAGGAAACCGAAGACCTCTGCAAAAAACCTCTCTGCTGCCCTCCAAGTGGTAAATCGATCCACTAGAGAATAAGTTGGAGTACACAAATAATAAAAGACTCTCCAAGCCTAGTCTACCCCATGTACTTGAGCCCTCCAAACTCCTGCTACCAACTGACTTTGCCAAGCCTTGTCTTTTCTAGCTCTTCGGATCACGCAATTTAGCCCGATTGCATCCACCAAACAAATGGCTTCTTCCAATGCTTCCTAGTAGTACCAAAACCTCACTTTACACTCAGGATGGGTGTGGTAAGTGTTTGGGCTATCAACCTCTCAAGGATTTGGATATGGAGAGGTAGGAGTTGAGGAAAACCACACAAGATTCTGTAGAAGATTGTGAGTATGACAATCTTTAGCTCTTAAGGGTTTGTGGCTAGGGTTCTCTCTCTGAAAAGCACTCTTTTCAGTATGTGGGTAATGTGGGTATATATAGTGTGGGTAGAGACATGGTGTATCAGATATGACAAAGTAGCAAAACAAAATGTTTCGCGGGTATCTCGCGGGAATGCCTTACTAGTGAGACACTCGTGAAAACCAACTGTCACCATTTGTCATTGTTAGGTTCAAAGACCTAGGAATGAATGTATTAGAACTTCAATGTGTATTGTGTTGGCAAACCATGATCAAAACATTTAGTCTAAGTTTAGACTTGCTCAAAGTTTGGTTTAATGTAAGTTTGGAATCGAGTAGTTGCAGGAAATTACTGTTCTATTTTTGCACGGCTCGATCAATCGAAGAATAGACTCGATCGATCGAGAATCGTGGATCAGGAATTTTCTGCAGAATTTTAAGTCGGCCTAAACAACAGTTCAAGCCCATTAAGGATTAGGGTTTCAGATCTACTTCTCCCACTATATAAAGGAAACCCTAAGCACGTTTTTAAAGGCTTCTAAGAGAGAGAAGAGTGTGCCTCTTTTTGTATCTAGGGTTTTGTACCCAAAAGCTCTCTAGAGTCTAAAAAAAGCTCTAAAAAAGCACGTTGACACAACGGACACAACAAATCTAAAAAAAAAGCTCAAGATTTTGACATTTGGAAAACCACTTACCGTTGATCTTGTTTGACTAAAGCCCTAAAAATTTGCTTGCCTTTATCTTTTGGGTCTGACGCCTCTCTCTCTCTCTCTCTCTCTCTCTCTCTCTCACACACACACACACACACACAAAACTTCAAACTTCAATCCTCACTCCTCAACTCTTCTCATCTACTGTGCCTAGATTGACGACCACCGTAGGATGTAGATTGGTGACCACCAAAGCTTCTCCGGTGACCCCAAAACCTCTCTCTCCCTCTACCATTTCTCTCTCCTTCTTTAGGTATCGCGTTGTCTTCCTCTCCCTTTTCATTGCTCTTTTTTATTTTTTTTATTTTATTTTAGGTTTACACTTATGAATTATCTGCCTACCGTGTTCTTATATATTATAGGTTCAGTATTTTTTATTTTGTTTGGTTTTATAATTTTATCAACCGTATAGTTAAATATGTGTTTTTTTTTTTCTTGATATTTGCCTTATATTGTTTACTTGTTTATGAGTTTAGTGTTTTTTTTTTTGTGTGTCCTACTACTGTTTTTTATTTATTAAAGTTAAATATTGTAGGTGAAATAACTGAAATACCACTAATTATTATAAAATATACCTATATATAAATATTAATTAATTGTTGTACCCTTGTTTTTCAAAAATTGTTGTACTTCTGTACCCATGTCCATGTCCATATCCATGCAACCTAGCACCGAATGGAAATAACTCCAATCCTATACATTTATCTCCTTTTATATATATATATATATATATATATATAATATACTATATAATAAAAGTTGGGCTTACAAGTCGTGGTTGTGCCAAGTGGCTTAACCAAATTACAGAAATTTTATCAAATTTTTTTAAAAATAAATAAATATATTTTTGTCCTTATCTTCTTCTCCTATAATTTCTAAGTTGATAGAAATTTTAATTTTCTTACAACCCAAATTCTTCATCTAATCCCTTTTGTGTACGTTGTTTGCAGTAAATTATTGGATGAGTCAAACAGTGCAATAAAATCTGTGAATGAGAAGCAAAAGGACGGTGAAGTAGGAACAGTATCTATCTAGCAAATATTTTTTTAACTAAACCAAAGTTTAATTAAATAATAATTCACCATTAGATAATAATACTAATAATAAATACAACCCAAATTCTTCATTTAATCATTTTATTATTAAATTATCTATAATTTCTAACTTACTAAAAATCTAACATCTTTACAACTGAAAGAATTTGGATAGTAAACAAATTTTAAGAATTTTTTTAGATTTTTAGATTTTTCAATAAATTCATTCACTTAAGTTTTTAGATAAAAAAAAAAAAAAGTTTTTGATCTTTATCAATTTATTTGGATAAAGTAACAATAAGTGTTCTAATGAACTTCTTCTTCTTCTTCTTCTTCTTTTTTTTTTTTTTGGGGATAAACATTTATCCTACATCATCTATTTTCCTAATAATAAAGTAACAAATTTAAAAGTATTTTTTTTTCTCAAAATTTTTTTCTTTTAGAATAAATAACAAAAAAATAGCTGATATGTATTAAATTTAACGTAAACTATAAAAAATTCAAATAACAATCTCATAACATTTAGATAGGCTTACGTGTTTTTTAGTTAACATTAACTTTATCCAAATTCATTAATGTTTAATTTCTTGTAAAAAACATTTATTAAATTTATTTTTATATTTTAAAAACACCTCATAATAGGCACAAAATTATAATTATTCTTATAAACTTTTTTCTATACATTTCTATCAATTTTTTAGATAAATACAAAAACTTAGTTATTGTTATCTTTTGTTTTTTTCCTTCACTATTTTTGCTAACATTGCACATATATTAGACTTCATTCTCTCAATTTCTTTTCCATAACTATTATTTTCAATTTCTTCTCTGTAACTTTCTTTTTTAATAGGAATTTCTTTTTAACTTTGAGTTTATATGTTGATTTATATTTCTTTCTTTTCGATACATCATTTAAGTTACTTTTTTCATTTATATTTCTTTCTTTTTGATGCTTCATTCAAGTTACTTTTTATTTGGTTATTCTTTTTGGGTAATTAAGCAAGTTTAATCTTTCAATCTCTTTTTTCTTTTTGTGAAAAATTGCATAGCTTTAATATATATATATATATATGTGTGTGTGTGTGTGTAATACGATTTGAACCCATGTTCTTGAGGTAGCCAACGTACCAACGAAATTTGATAGAGATGAAAATGATGTACACATATGGCTAGAGGATGTCTCCCAAATAATTTGAAACCAGGTTTGTGAATTAACATATTTTTGTATTTAATTTTCCTATTCTTTGTAAGGCATTGATTTTATTGCATGTTTTTTTTTTTTTTTGATAAAGTTTATGATAGCTATTTTTGTTTTTTTGAGGGTTTGATATGGTATTTCACTATGATTATCAATATGTATTTTATGAGTTTTAATCGGTAACATATATTCTTCCATGAATATAAATTAGAGAGAAATTTTTGAGAAATATAAAAGAAATAGTAAAATTGAAGAGTAAGCTAGTTGACTATTTGAAGCCCACCTTGAAGAAATAAAATTAGTTACTTTTTTGTTGGGTTAAGATAATTAATCATTTTTATTATTTTTAATAAACGATGATAGGCCAAGAAAGTATTGACCCCTTGTGATAAATTAATCAATTAATTAGCCAAGTTAATTAGTTAGTTCAATTAATATGCAAAACGTGTGATAGCACAAACAAATCACCAACTAAGTTAATATGCAGTGGAAAATAAAGTTGACACGGTGATTTATTTACGAATGGGAAAAACCTCCAAGGCAAAAACCTCACCGAGTGATTTTAAGGTCACCACTCCTGAGAATCCACTATTATCACAACAAGTAGTTGCAAGTAAAGGAATCCCAATATTTTATATCAACCTACAGTTGAACCTTTACCCCAATACACAATTGGACTTGTTTTGTAGTGACAATCTCTCCTTTTCAATGCACGGCTCCCAGTATGCGGCTAACTAATAAATGCGCGGATCCTAGTATGCGGCTTACTCACCAACTTGAGAAAGATGTTGGCTGCAAAGTTTTTTAGTTCATCAACACGATGAAGATCACAAAGCTTTTTGGCCATAAAACCCAACGGCGTACAAATGTAGAAGCTTCTTCAAGAGAAAGATGAACTAGGGTAAATTCTGTCTCCAATCACTATTTGCATGAATAAAACTTTGCCTCACACTTGCGTAACCTTTTGCGGCCCTTGAAATAATCCTTATATATGTTTAGGGTTGTGAAAAAAGAAACCCTAAACATGCATACACGGATTGGAGTGAAATCTGATCTGAAAAACCGTTTTTCATAAATTTTGACAGATTGGGTATCTATCGAGCAGCTGTCGAGCATTGGGCTAAAGCAGTCTTTTAAACCTTGATAGATGCTATCTGTCGAGATAGTTGGCGAGTTTTAAAATCCAGCACTTCTTCACTAGTTTCTTGGATAGATTTGCATGGCTTCAATACTTGGACTTGAACTCTTGTTCCTTGAAGTATTAAACACGTCTTAGATCTACCAAATTACAAGTAAAATGCGTTTTGTCAAAGGATTAGCCAATTCTAAATGACATATGTTCCTAACACCATTCACATATGTCCTAACAAACAATTTCAAAATTATATATAAGAAAAAAAATTATCTTATTCATGATATAAACATATCTTAATAGAAGAATGCAATAAATATGATTGTTTTTAGAATACATAAGATGATTTATTCTTCTTTTTTTGAATATTATTTTTTGCCAATATTATGAAGCAAAATTTTTAAGCTTTGCTTCAAAATTATGTGGATTTGAATTTGTCATTAATATTTTTGCAAAATTTGTCATTATTTTAAATGTTTACTGTAGGGTCAATGGGCCCAGAAATATGTGTGGGGTTGGCCCAAAAGTATTTTTAGGACTAAAGGCCCAATCTGAGGACACAGAATGGTCCGAGGATGTAAGAATGTCAACTCATAAAGCAATACAGATAGGAAAAAAGGTGATACCTGAGCAAATAAATCCAAGAGGATGGTCCAAGGATGATTATGTCCTCGGCCATGTAAAGCCGAGGTAGGAGAAGGACTGGATAACATCCACAAGCAATATTCTAGAAGACCCTATAGGTAAGGGTAATCATGGTAGATGTGAAAGATAAGAAGAATGACAGTGAAAATATCTAAGATAAAGCTGTAACCACCGCCCCCGCATTGAATGTTGTACAACTGCTTCTCTGGCCGCATTAATGGAGAAGTGATACCTGAGCATCAGAGTTTAGCCTTTAACCTGCCTCCAAAGACTTCAGGGGAGGTGGATGGGACAAGTATCTAAAAAAGCAATTGAACCCTTACGTGGAAGATGAAAAGAAGAAGAGGGATGATATAAAAGGAAGAAGGGACCTTTAGGATGGGGGAGAGGAGTAAGGAGAGAGAGAGAAAACATTGTATACATCATCATCCTTAGTGGTAGTCTATCTTTGAAAAGTAATAAGATAAATCATCCTCGGCTTGTGTCCGAGGATAAATTTCTTTCATATAAACAGTTTCTTGTGTGCAATGTTGTGATTGAGCTCATCATTCTAGTTATCCAAGATCACTAAAACCTAGATTTCAAGCCCACTCTCTACAAATTTCATTGTATTGGGCTTTTGGGCATATTCCCTTCTCACTATTGGGTTTGGGCTTAAATTGTGTCCTTACATTTACAAAATTTGTAATTATTTTTAATGTATAGTAGTTTAGATTATTCTTAATTATTGAATTGAGGTTTCCACTTAAATATGATTTCAATTATGGTTTTGGATAGTTTTTAATTATTAAATTAAAAATTTTCTATTTAAATATTCATTGGTGATTAAATGAGCCTTAAAGCTCTATATGTGTGTGTGTGTGCATGCACATTTTATATATATGTGTGCATTTTATAATACCTTAGTTTCACACAATATGCATTCATTATATAACTTAAAAATAAAATATGCATATATTTTTATTATCTATTCTATTATCAAATTTTAAGTAAATTAATAAAACAAACTATTAACATATGAATTTTGATTAAGTCGTGCATTGTATGGGCATAATGCTAGTATATATTTAAAACCGAAGCCTCTGTTGGCACCACAATTTTCCACGTCAGCACAACACAATATTTAAAAAATTAAAATTAAAATTAAAAAAAATATTTTCCTCTCCAAAACAAAACCTGATACTTATCTCTCTCTCTCTCTCTCTCTTTTTTTTTTTTGTGTGGATAAAACCTGATACTTATCTTTAAAAATAAACAAAACCCGATAGACACAAACACAAACTCAGCACATAGGTTTACTCTTCTCTCTTCACGCTGCCCTTCATTCCTTTTTCTTTGGCTTAAACGTAGAGCACCCTCTTCTCTCAGTCTTGCTCTCTCTATTCATAGCCTTTGCTGGCTCAAGTCTCGGCCTCTAAAGTTTGGTACGTCTTTGTAATCCTATTTGGTTCCTGAGAACATGTTGATTTCATATGATTTTGTTTCTCTCTTTTCATAATCAAGTCAAGCTATTTTATAGATTACAAAAATTACAAAAAAGAATGCTTACGGTTTTGGGTCTTACAGAATTACTAATTTTCTGCTCCAATTTTGTTTTAGGCCCTTTTGTTCTGTTATGATTTTTAAAAAAAATTTTAAATCTGAGTTAAAAATATAAAATTCCATCCGACTGAAACTGTAAGGCCGCAAAGCCTGCTCCTCTCACGCTACTATTGAGAATTACAATTGGAAACAAAAAGCCAACAAAAACTTGGTTCTCTCTTCTCCGTTTGTAGTCTCTACCACCAAGTATTAATTGTCTCTACTTTCTGTTGGGGATATTACACAAAGCAATAATGGAAGAACAAGAAGACAAACAGAAAATAGATAACTTGGAGACACTATATCGTTTTCCTTAGACAATATTTGCCCCCATACTTTTGTTGCTACGGGGTTATCGCAAATTTGTCTCCAGGATACAACCAAGATGTTGGGTTCTACAAATAGCAATTCTAGAGAATGACCACAGGATTTCTTGTGTTTCTCTCAAACTTACTATTTTGTAGAGTAAGTTATATTTTTTCAAGTGAACATAAGCCTCTATTTATACCCATAGGGTTATGTTTCATGAAAAGACATGTGTGGAGAGTTATTTATTTCATGAAACCTCGTTATGTTTCATGAAAAGTCACGTATGGAGAGTTAGTTACTTTTTCATAAAATGGTTAACAAAGATTGAAACCTCGTTATGTTTCATGAAAAGACACGTGTGGAGAGTTAGTTACTTTTTCATAAAACAGTTAATAAAGATTGAAACCTCTTCAATCTATCTGAATAGTTACCAGAAAATTTTGCAGAAAATTCTAGAAAATTCAGATTTCAAATTTTCACTTAGAAAATTCCAAAACTTGAATTTTCACTTTATGAAACCATATTCTCCAAACTCAATCATCATTATTACAACCTATCCTTATATATACATATATATACAACAATCCCCCACTAGGTTGTAATAATATATGTCTCACTTGATTTATATCCTATCATGCATAATAGAAGGTGTCTTTCAACTTAAACCTCCCTTTAGTGTAATTGCTCAAGAGATCAACAGAGTTAATGGTGACTAAGTGCTTAAACCAAAACTCTTATGTGTTGAAATCAGAAACAACACACACATGAGAACATCCACAACACATTTAGAAATCCAACTTGTTAGCACTATTATGGCCTTGTGCTCTACCTGGTTTAGTGAATATGTACAAGAGAGAAAACTCTTTTACTCTTACTATAAGCAACACCATTCCTATGTTCACAAAGGTGAAGTTCCTTCTTATGTCTTTGTTACACAAACATTTATGATTTATGAACCTCATTAAGAGTTTAAAGCTCATCCTCAATTTCATCGTAACAGTCTGCACTAATCCATCCTGAATGAAACACAAAATTAGTGCTCTTACTAACCACGTATCAATAGCTTGTTGTTACCCTTTAAACCTCTTAGATATAATCAATTCAACGTTGGGATCTCACTATTGGTGATTCTCTTAAAAGAAGGGTTTTAGTCCCATTCCAATAGATGTTATCTTTACCAAGTCTCGAGACACACTTCGGTAAAGGACCTATTATATATATAGAATTATGTAGGCAATAGACTAGTCCAACCACATTTGACTTGCCTTACATATTCTTCTCTTATACTTTTAAGTCTAAGTTCACATTGTATACAACTCATGTATACCATATGCATTGTGGTTTGACAATTACAGTACATGGAATGGCTCACTATGGTCATGGCCAGGACAGTTTATCAAAACGTTAGCCATTTTCTTTCCTTGCCCGTTACCATTATAATCAATGCTCTCAATTTAATTCTATATTGGAGTAAGAAATACACCTTATTTCTTTAATGCTTACACATAGCACACCACATGTAGTGATTATCTAACTAGACATTGATGTTATCACTCACTTCAATAATAGAATTAAACTTAAATATTCTATATAATAGATATTCATCACAATTAAGTACTTTCTAGTGATCAACCTCAAGTTTTAGAAACTTTGAAAGTCTACATACTGTGAAGGCAATGTCTAGTTTAGTTCCATACATGATACGCAATATGGACTTAATACACTAGCAAACTCAAGTTATGCACCCGTTCTTCCAGTAATCTCTTTATTTAATATTGGAATCAAAGTGTCTTTGCCTCTTTAAAGATATTAAAATCTAAGGAGCAAGTTCTCAACACTAATCTCAACACTATAAGATAACACAATTCCCAAAAGAATGAGAAATCACTAATCTCAACACAATGAGATTACTCAAATCTCAACAAAATGAGATAGCATAAATCTCAAAATGAGATTAATATAGTGCACATCTCCACCATATTTCTTTACTTGATTCTCATTTATAAAAGACTTTCATTTAATTAAGTAAGGAAATAAAAACCCACAGGTCTTTCAAGCAAACTTCCTTACCAAGATCACTTTTTAAGAAAGTCACTTCACATCTATGTGATGCATACTCAAATTATATGTGGAGACACAATCCAATATTTCATTATTGATGCTTTGAATGTTCAATTAATGAACTCACTTGTACACTCTTTATTTCTCAAAAAGGTACTTTCAAAATAGGATCACAATATGTGCTTGTTAAAACTTGAGACATCTACAAAACATGGCAGAATTTAGTCACAATGAATTTAAAATCCCTCGATGTTAATTCTCAATACCTTTATCAAGCACATCTTTGATGCACATTCGCATTCTTATGAGTCCGTGACTCGTTTAAGGGTTATACCCCCACACTTTCTTGGATATCATAATTCCACAATTTGAGTTTCTAAACCCCACAATTTGGGTTCTCAACCATTCCAAAATTCACATATACACACACACACACTATAATTACATATATCAAAATGTAATAATAAAATATAGTGAATTTCCTTAAAAATATATGAATGGTTTTAAAGATATCAAAAATAATACAAATAGTTACTAGTGTATAGATATGAAAATCTATCTTTTCCCTTTGCTTCGAACCTTTTACTATTAACCTTAGACCAAAAGATTTTATAATTTATTCTAATACCCACTCACAACTGATTGGTTTAGAAACTAGAGCTAGATCCATTAAGACTCAATTATTATTAAATAATATTGAGTCTATCTCATCATTAATAGCTTTTACAATAGAAAGCTACATCTTTTAGAAGCACAAAGCTTTCTTAAACTTTAGGATCACTTCCCTTAAATAATGCCATGGGTAAATAATTAGGATTACACTTTTATTACCTTTAACAAGGTAAACAAGAGCTTCACATGAAATAAAAATTTGAATTAAAATCCTTTTTATTTCTCAAACTTTGACTCCACCTTTGTTCACTTGGTGAACCACATTTAAATCTTTAATATCACTTAATGTGATATTTAACATTAGAGTTAATTACTCATGTTTAAGTAGGTATCGGGGTATCCTTGAAATCATCTTTGAATTTAAACTTAATAAATTCAATATCCTTTGATTTCACTCTTATATTAGACATTAATTTTAATAAAATACATATCCTCGAATTTACTCAAAACCTACATAGACACTTTATATAGCTCTTTGACTAATTAGTCCTCTTTGGTCTATTATTTACAAAAGGTTAAACACCCCCATAGTTTAAAATGATAAGCATTTGATCACTTTCTCATTTCACAACACATATGAAATACCTTTGAGATGGAGCTCTATTATGAACACAACATATACTAAGCAAAGCTTCTTCCCATTGATAAGATAGGAACTTAGCTGATTGCACTCAAGTTTATGGCATTCACCATATCAAATAGAGTTTTCTCTTTTGGTCAAACCATTTTAATAGGGTGTATTAGGGATTGCACTTTGGTGTATTATGACATGTTCCTCACAAAGAAGAATATACATTTAGAAATATTCACCATCTCTGGTTAATACACCATACAATGCAAATCATCATGCTTATATAAATTATATCATGCTTTGACATAAATTTCAAGAATTTGATATTTAAAAGTCTCAATCTAGCATGCGACAAATAAAGAATAAAAAATATAAGCATAATCAAAACATATTGATAAATAACACTCAGATGGTGACCATTCTTAAATAGCAATTTGACTTTTCTTGATATTAGGTACATGAATATATAGCATTGGTCAAGAGAACTCCTTGCCAAAACTCAATTTCAATTCAACAATGCACTTTCCATGAACTTTTGCCTTACTGTGGATGTCCACAAGCACTTCTAGTTCTATGGAAGACTCCTCATAAGTCTTGAATTATGCCATGTAGTTGCACACATGCAACATTGCACTTGAATCAAAACACCAATCGGAAAGATTTGTAATTACAGCCATATGAAATATAGTTATTTTTATTACATACATCACTCACCATAGCAATAATGTCCTTAATGACAATTGCTTTATTGGCATTTCCATCTCCATCCTTATTCTTTAAGAACTTACATTCTCAAATGTAATGGTCTTTCTTTCCACAAAGGAAACATGACCTTCTACTTGTCATTGTTGGGATCCTTAGAGTTGTTCTTCTAAAATAATAAACACTCTTATTCACAAGTGTTTATTGTTCTTACTAGAACTTCCAATTTTAACATTGTTCACATTCACTTTAGAATCAGTGTTAGATACACCTCTAACCGGACTTTCCTCTTCAATTCAGTTATGTGGTCTAAAATGATTTAAAGTGAGATCTTCTGACATGTTCCTTAATGTCTTCACATAGTTTAGAAAATCACTTAGGAAAATATTCATATACTCTATCACTTTAAGAGTTTAAATTCCCACCCTTTAGATTTTCTACTTCACTTTATAACATTCAAACATGTTAAAATTTCATTATTATATCTCAACTCAAATAAATTCGCAACACATGCAAATATTCTAACAAAGAAACTCATCAATCGATTTGAAATTCAAATTGCCCATGAACAAGAAATTCGTACCTTCAATGTTCAAACTATGAACATGGCTTTTAATGCATTCACAATGTGAGAAAATCATCACCTGTCTTGCCAAGAAAGAAACTTGTTTGTTTAAGCCTTATTCCATTGAATCTTCTTTATGATCGATTCATCATTTGAAGAACTCTTCAAATCCAAGCCAATTGCTCTTTATACTGTGTAAAATTGGTTCCATCAAAGCGATCCAATTTCACCAAACCATGATTCAACATCTTCAAAGTTGTACCATCATTTACTCCTTGTCTTATAGTCAAATATTGTCTAAGATTGTTGGGGATATTACATAAAGTAATAACGGAAGAACAAGAAGACCAACAGAAAATAGATAATTTGGAGGCACTATATTGTTTTCCTTGGACAATATTTGCCTCCCATACTTTTGTTGCTAAAGGGTTGTTGCAAATTTGTCTCCAAGATACAATCAAGATGTTGGGTTCTACAGATAGCAATTCTTGAGAATGACCACAGGATTTCTTGTGTTTCTCTCAAACTTACTATTTTGTAGAGTAAAGTTATATTTTTTCAAGTGAACATAAGCCTCTATTTATACCCATAGGGTTATGTTTCATGAAAAGGCACGTGTGGAGAGTTAGTTATTTTATGAAACCTCATTATGTTTCATGAAAATTCACGTAGAGTTAGTTACTTTTTCATAAAACAGTTAACAAAGATTGAAACCTCGTTATGTTTCATGAAAAGACACATGAGGAGAGTTGGTTAATTTTTCATAAAATGGTTAATAAAGATTGAAATCTCTTCAATCTTTATGAATAGTTACCAGAAAATTCTGTAGAAAATTCTAGAAAATTCCAAAAAATTCAGATTTCAAATTTTCACTTAGAAAATTCTAGAACTTGAATTTTCACTTTATGAAACCATATTCTCCAAACTAAACCATCATTATTACAACCTATCCTTGTATGTACCTATATATACAACAATTTCTCAAGCTTGGTACTTTTAAAACAAAAAACTTTTGCATTGCTAAAGAAGTATATGTGAAGCCCTAGAAAGCCTTGGCATCTAATTATGTGTATTATGCAGTTATGATTACGATGCGATTCAGATCTTAGAGCTAAAGACCAGCAACAGAGCTTACTGATTGTCTATGCATGGTTTGTATCAATTTTATATAATTATTTGCAGTTGTGATGTAGGATTTTGAGTTAGAGAACATGCTACCCTTTAATTTGAAGTTAGGAATTTGTTTTTGATAATCAAGTGTACTATTCATAAATCACTGTTGTTTTTTTCTTTCATCTTCTTTTTTATTTATTCATGTTTTTTGTCTTTAAGTTAAAGCAATTTTTCTATTAATTTGTGATTGAGATATTCTTTGAAGAATTCTTCAGTACTCCACCATTGAATATTGAAATTGTCCATTTAATTTGATGGAAGATTTGAGTTGGCATGGTTCAGTTTAAAACTTTAAAGCTGAGATATCAAAGTTTATTTCTTTATTATGTTTTGCTTTTTCTACAATTTCGTCATTTTTTGAATTTTTTTTTCAGGTCCATTCTCAAGCGATTTTCCTAAATTAAATTCTAAATTGCCAATAAATCTCTACAAATTCTGAAGCACAACTATTTATTATGATAATCCCCCTTTGGTTCTTAAATGTTTTGGTATGTGGTTATGTATTTTCCACAAATTAAATTCATATACAAACTGAAGCGCATTTATTTCATATGATAATCCCCTTTGGTTCTTAAATTTTTTGGTATGTGGTTATATATCTTGATAAGTTCTTAAATTACCTTGAGCTTCTTCAGTTTATCAATCTTTGTTTTCATGGTCGATTGATTTTTTTCCCTACACAGGAAGGATTTTGCCTTGAATGTTGTTGGTATAATGCCATATGAACTACTTTGAATTACTTCTTCAATATGTATGATTTTATGTTTTACAGTGACAGACATTAATCTAATTTTTATGCATGGTTTATGCCTATGCTAGCATCAGATGGCTACTTGCATGAGGACAAGTTACATCAATGGAAACAAATGAGGATATTTTTGTTGCAACGAACTAAATTTAACTACTCTATTTATTTTTAGTTATATAGTGTTATTTATGAATTTAATTTCTATGACTAATTTATTTTTAGACTTTTAGTTTATTCCCTAAGTTCGCAATTGCCTCCAAAATTATTAATCTATCATACCAGAAGAAAAACGAAAAACAATTTGGAGATCGGAGGTAAGACAATATATTTTTACCTTTAAAATTCAAGATAGAAGAGCCTTGCTTGGATCTACTAAGAATTCAAATTTTCCCTTCAATCCTAACTATAATTGTGTTTGCATGTTGAGTTCTCTTTCTACTACATATTACTATTTGCACATGTATGACTTCTTGAAGGAGCACCCAAAATTTGGTCTTTCAGGAATATTGTTGATGACAAACCGCAAAAAAGAAAAGAAAAGAAAAAAAGCATTATTCAATTTTGGATTTTGCAAAAGCTTTTATGGAAGGAAGGATGACAATGGTAAAGATGAGATGACTATCAATTTATCTCAAGATAACAATTGAGTTAAAGCAAAAATTTACATAGAAGTTAAAAGTTATAACTAATATGCAAAAAGAGAATGAAGATCAAAACTAACATTATATCTTTCTGGTAAGCTACATATAGAATCTTAGTAATAACCAAATTCGACTTTGATGAGTGATTTGGACGTGAAATCTTTTTATATCATTTTGATGGTAATTTTATTCTCAAATAACATTTTGCGATGAATATTGTATATTTTATGTTTATTTTGATAAGTTATATATGCTTTTTCATTTATAAGTTTATTTTATATTATAATTTTAATTATTTATATATTTTTTTAATTTTTAAGTGATTGTACTTTTAAACAAAGTGAAATATATTTCGTGCATCGCACGGGTTAGCAACTAGTGGCTTTCATATTCTCTGAGCGATTATTCAAGATGAGCAAGCCACATTGGACTCTAATGAGTCCATGCACTCAAAAGCTATGATCACTAGAGAGATTTCGTTGGACAACTTAATAACTTCGCCTAAGCCCCCACATCAAGAGAATTTACAAGCGCAAACCATGCAGAATCACCCCTTTGACAGCAATAAATCTTCTTCTGTTAAATGCAATTATAAGAGCGAGAATCTCTGTTAGGACATATTTGATCTATGTTAGGAACATATGTCATTAAGAATTGACTAATCTTTTGACAAAATGCACTTTACTTGTAATTGGGTAGATCTAAGATGTGTTCAATACTTCAAAGAACAAAGTTTCAAGTTCAAGTATTAAAGCCATGCAAGTTTGTCCAAGAATCAAGTGAAGAAGTGCTAAATTTTAAATTTCGATAGCTAGTATCCATCGAGGTTTAAAAAGCTGTTTCATCCCGATGTTTGACAGCTAGTCGATAGATACCCTATCTATCAAGATTTATGAAAATCATTTTTTCAGATTTTATTTCACTCCATTCCGTGTGTACATGTTTAGGTTTTCATTTCTCATAACCCTAAACATATATAAGGATTATTTTAAGGGTCGTCAAAGGTTGCACAGTTGCACGAGTGTAGAGCAAAGTGTTGTTCATGCAAATTGTGATTGGAGTCAAAATTTGCCCTAGTTCTTCGTTCTCTTGAAGAGGCTACTGTGTTTGTATGTCATTGGATTTTGTGACCAAGGAGCTTCGTGATCTTCATCATGTTGATGAACTGAAGAACTTTGCAGTCAATATCTTTCTCAAGTTGGTGATTAAGTTGCGTACTGGGATCCGCGTATCTATTGGTTAGTCACGTACTAGGAGCTGTGTATTGAAAATGAGAGATTGTCACTACAGAACAAGTCCAATTGGGTATTGGGGTAAGGGTTCAACTACAGGTTGGTATAAGGTACTAGGATTCCTTTACTTGAAACCGCTTGTTGTAATAATAGTGAATTCTCAAGAGTGGTCACCTTAAAATCACCCGGTGGAATTTTTGTCTTAGAGGTTTTCCCTATTCGTAAACAAATCATTGTGTCAAATTTAATTTCTGCTGCATTTAGTTATTTGGTGATTTGTTTGTGCTACCACGTATTTTGTATGTTAATTTGATTAATTAATAAACTTGCTTAATTAATCAATTAATTCATCACAAGGGGTCATTATATTCTTGGTCTATCAAGTGGTATCAAAGCAGGCATACTCTGATTAGGGTTTAATCTTTGCTGTGTGATCCATTGACCCCTGTTTTTCATGGATTGAGGACAGTCACTCATTGTACCTCCTTTATTTGATGGTATTAACTATGCATACTGGAAAGTATGCATGAGAGCTTTCTTGCAGTCTTTAGATGAGAAAGTACGGCAAGCTGTGGAGATAGGCTAGACCAAGCCGAAGGAAGAACCGGTCGATTAGGATGATGCTAAGATCAAGGCGGCAAACTTCAACACCAGGGCATTGAATGCCTTATTCAGTGCGATCACGAATGAGGAGTTCAAGAAGATATCCTCTATAGAAACTGCGAAGGAAACATGGACCATTCTCCAAACAACAAATGAAGGAACCAAGGCTGTCTTCGAAGCTTCAAAGGCTCACTACAAGCTTCAAAGAGATCAAAATGGAGGAGGATAAGTCATTTGATGAGTTCTATGCCAAGCTCAAGGACATAGTGAACTTAGCCTTTAATCTTGGGGAAACCATTCTCGAACCCAAGATTGTTAGAAAGGTGCTCATATCTCTACTCGAGAGATTTCATGCCAAGATCACTACAATTGAGGAATCAAAGGATATTGATAAAATTCCTTTGGCAGAGCTGGTTAGCAATTTGTAGACTTGTGAGCGGGTTTGTCTAGGATCGGGAAATCGAGCAAAAGCAAGAGCATGGCACTAAAGGCCAAAAGCAATAACACCTATAAGTCTTCTGATGATGAAGATTCTAAGATGAAATCGTACATTACAAGGCAGTTCAAAAATTATATGAAGAATGCCAATGCCAAAGGATTTGACAAAGACTATAAGCAGTCCAGTTCATCTCAGTTCAAGAGCCAAGACAAAGGGAAAAAGGATGCTAGGGAAGGCGGTCAGTACATTGTTCCCTCAGGACCCAAGTATTTTGGGTGTCAAGGTTTCAGTTACATGAAACAAGAATGCCCTACGTATCTTAAGACCATTGGGAAGAGCAAGGCACTTGTTGCTACATTGAGCGACATCGAACCTGAGGATGATTCAGACAATGAGAATGATGGAATCCTAAATGCCTTCACCGCCACTGTCAATCCTACTGAGGGGATTGTAGAAGATGTGGATGAAGAAGAGGACTTGGTAGAGTCTAAGTTTGAGAAGATGGATGAACAAGATGACATCCACATAGCCTATGCAAAATTATACAAGGTCTCAGAAAAGCATGAGAAGTTGTATATGTTGGCCACCAAGAAGCTTAGTGATGTGGAGCTTGAACGAGAAGAAATCTCCATAAAGTTTGATGAAGCCAATCAGACTATTGGAGCACTGAGATTTGAGAATAACTTCTTGGCTGAGAAGACCAAGAAACTTGAGGCAAAGCTGTTCCAAGTCAGAGCTCAACTAGAGAGGACTTCATGTGCAAAGCTTGATAAGATGCTCAGCTTTCAGAAATCTACTTCTAATCGAACTAGTTTAGGGTATGATTTCTCTTCTCCTAATACTACTTCCTCTAGCACTACTATTTTTGTTTCTCCTGGTAATAATGTTGAATCTGAGAACACTAATGTCAAAACTATTTTAGGTTGTAAGAACATAGATAAGAGTAAATCTATTTTAGGAGCGCCACCTAAGCTTGCTAAGAAAGAAACCAAAAACCCTAGGGCTAAGAAAGGCAATACCCAAAAGCCTAAACAGAAGAAGCAGCATTTTTGTCATCATTGTGGAGTAGCTAGACATACTCCTTAATTGCTATAAGTGGCTAGCTACTCAACAGAGCAACATTATGATCTCATTGGAAAACCAGAATCAATTTCCATACTCTCTTACTCCTCTTGGAGATCTACTCAAAACCCTCATGTTCCTTTCAAACTTGAATTGTTGCAATTCTTCCCCCACTTCGCCGGTTCAAGGGTTCGCTAAAAGGAAAAGTTCTTCCAAGGTGTGGAAGGAAAAAGGCTCAAAGTGATTTTGTCATTTTTCTCTCTCTCTCTCTCCCTCTTTATTTTTGCTTGCATTACTTGTTTTGCTTTCTTGTTTTGAGTCAGTCTAGTTTTATGCATTGCTTTGTTTAACATGTTTTTGTTTGGTTGTTTTTAGTTTTTTTTTTAATAAAAAAATTGAAAAATCAGAAAAATACAAAAACAATGTGTGTTTATGTACATTGGTACTTGTGTACCTTGAATGACCATTGAAACAAAGTTTTCTAAACTTTGTATCTTTTGTAGCTTAGATGAGCATTTCTATGCACAACTAAGCAAGTAAGCTTTGTGGCTCGTGTTTGTGATGCGTAAGATTAAGTAATATTTTGTACTTAACACTCGTATCACTTTTTTTGACGGATAGGACTAGAAAATCCTAAGAGAAATGCATAAATAACCATCTCAAAAAGCTTTGGCATCGGTATGCTTTGGCATAGCAAAAGTGCAATGTCAAAAAGCTTAACATAATTGAGTATTTCTTTTCTCTCTATCATATGCCCATGCATGATATGCTTAATAAAAGAAAAATATGCAAAGAAAAATTAAAGCAAAAGAAACAAAATGCTTTAAAATATTATTGCAAGTGTGTATTCTAGGAGATGTGGGAGTTATAGGATGTACCTCGAAGGTGATAGCCCCCATCAAGCAGTGATGATTGTGTGTGAGTTAAATCGATTTACTCATATCTCAAATCATCATAACATGTAGACACTTATGCAATCTTGCGATGTTTTTCACACACAACATGCAATATTCTTTGCTACTTTTGATACATGTGCAGGTACAATGTGATTTGGCCATCACAAGATTTATATGTGTTAATGTATACCCACTAAATTGTCCTGACTTTTTGAAATATAAAATTGGTTAGACTTGTTTAGTGTGTGTGTGTTTTGGATCTAAATGCATGACATTTTTCTTGATAAGAGATGTTTTTGAGAGCTTAAAATGTTGGTTAAATCATTTTTTTGAGTTGCATTTTTTATTGCATTCATGTTTGTGTTTTTCTCTTCTTGAAAAATTGTTTTTAAAGCAATCTCGACAGCTTCTCGACATCTCTCGACAGCTAGACTATCTATCGAGCTCTTCAGCTTCTTTTTATCGCAATCTCAATAGCTTCTCGACAGATTCTCGATCCATCGAGGAACTTTCTATCTGGCCGATAGATCCTCGACAGCTTCTCGATCCATCGAGGTTGGCTCGATAGAATCTCGATAGCTCTTAATCCATCAAGATTCTCTTGCAAGCATTGTTTTTCACATATTTTGCATCTTTCTATTATCTTGGCATTCATTGCATCTTGTTTCATTACATTCATGCATTTATATGGATTCCTTGTGCCCTTTTGATCATCTTTGATCATCTTTTTGTTTCTCGGGTGAAGCTTTCTAGCTTCTTGTACACTTTGTCAATCATGACAAAAAGGGGGAGAAATTGTGGAGAATATGTGGTTTCTTTTTAAGATTCTATATGTTAGGGGGAGAAATACATGCTCTTGTAAAGGGGAGTTGTGTTTCATCTCGTTAGGGGGAGTTCTTACCTCCTTGTTGTCGTAGGAGCTTCTTTTAGCTTCTACTTCTTGTACACCGGTCTTGTGACCATGTTTACATACATTGTGCTTATCTTTGATATATATATATATATATATATATATATATACATATACAAATATGATGATGTATGTCTTCTTCATCTACCTCTACATGTGTTGTTTCTTTTTTATCTTTATACACATGCTTCTTATTTCTTGTATGCAATCTTTTATTTCTGTTTCACACTAAGATGCCTTGATGAGTTTTGTTTAAAGTGCTTCAGAAATATAGGTTGTCAAAGTCTTCCTTGCCATGAACTCTCTTCTTGCAAAGTTTTTCAAGAGTTTGTGTAAGGATATATTTTATTGTATTCAACAATTGATTATGAGTTGAGTGATTTATGACTTCTCTCATATGTTCATTTGTTTGTTGTGGTTTTATCATGGATTGCCAAATGGGGAGATTGTTAAGGAAATATTTTATGTAATTGACCAATCCTTTGACAAAACAAACTTTACTTGTAATTTGGTAGATCTAAGATGTGTTTAATACTTCAAGAAACATGTTATTCAAGCCAAGTATTAGAGCCATGAAGATTGGACCAAGAAACAAGTGAAGAAGGGTTGTTCATTAAAGCTGGATAGATTCTTGATAGCTCTCGACAGATAGCTATCTATCGAGGTTTAATGAGTCTCAATAAATTCTATCTATCGAGGTCTCGACAACTGCTTGACAGATGCTATCTATCGAGAATTACGAAATCAAAATTTTCAGATCTGATTTTCGGCCCATGTCGTCACATAAGAGAATACAAAGAGAACACATGAAAAAGGTGACCAATGCCTTATTCTCTCTGAAAGAAGCTATTACGTCTTTGCGTCTTAGGGTTTTGCAACCAAGTGATTCTTGATCTTCATTGTTGATGAAGTTAAGAACTTTGTAGCCAACATTCTTCTTCCTCAAGTTGGTGAGTGAGTCACGTACTGGGATTCGTGCAAAGGAGTAAGCCACATACTGGGATCCACGCATTGATTGGTTAGTCATGGTGAGTTTCTATAGTGATGCAAGATTGATGCACAAGTTTGGAAAGTAACTGGAACTTTATCATGCTTGAAAATGCGAGATGGACCCCTCTCTTTTGATTATATGGAAAAAAAAAATCTTTTACAAGACTTGGCTTTTTACAATGCCCCCAAAACATGGGCTGAATATAATGACTCCAATAGTGGGCCTTTTAAAATATAAGGAAATTCAAATTTTACAATGAAAAGGCTTCATTCTTGATAGCTTGGACTTCTCGAGGAAGACCTTGGACTCTCGGCAATGTCCTCCTTAGAGTGGAGTTGCGGCTACTTGCCACAAAAAGAGCAAGCAAAAAGAGCAAGACTCTTTGATGCAAGCAAAAAGAGTAAACCTATAAATAGAAAAATTTCCCCTTGACTAATTTTATAAACAATCCTACAAAGGTATCCTACCTTAGGCTGGGATGTTCACACGGCTTGGCTCTTCCTAATTCTTACGAGTTTGACATAGTCTAGGCCAACTATACGAGACACGGCTTAACTAGTAAGTTGGTACTATTCTTAGAGGGGGACCACGATCATCGTATCCTTCCCTTCATAGAAGTTGTGGGATAAAGCGGATCAAGGGGGCCTTTTCAGCATAATCTTATCCACCAATGGCCCCAGGAAAAAGCCTATAATTCAGCACCAGTAACTAGCTAGGGTATGTGCATCTAGCATTCGCCTTCAATGCTAAGCTTGAGTTTGACTCAATAAAGGGTGATGTCATGCATTTTTAAATGAAAGGGGAAAGACTTTCCAAGAACAATATATATATATATATATATATATATATATATATATATATATATATATATATATATAAGCAGATAAAGGTGTAACAGAAATTAAGTGTACTACCCTAGGTTCGCACATGTGAAGGAAAGTTGTAAAGCATGTTTAGGAAAGCAGGAAAGCTTCACACATAATAAAATACCTCAAAGCTAGTTTTTCGAAAGCCATTTTGAAAAATATTTTCGAAAAATATTTTTTGAGTTTTGAATATAGTTTACTAGGATATAGTAAAAGCATTTTTCAAAAGGAAAGCCCCAGAGGCTAATGCCAATTTCAATGTTTTTGAAAGCCAATGTCCAAGATTATGGTTTATCAAAAGCTCAAAAGGCTAAACTCTCGAAGTATCCCCAGTGAAGTCACCAGTCTGTCGATGCCTCGCCTCGCAACGCGCCCTTCGACCACCCATGTTAGCGACGCTCATGCGAGCCCATCGGCAAGCTCGGGGAGCTCGGGCACTTTCTTTTTTGTGTGAAGGAAGGTCATTTTACCCCTGGTGTTTGATAGGAATCTGGGTCAATTTTAAGGGATTACCAAAAGTAAGTGAAGTCACCACCAATCATTGGTTTTTTCTAAGGTGTGATTGGTCACTTGACTCTATTTGATTTTATTACCGATCCTAGGCTAAGAAAAATGTCATTTTTCCTAATCTAATATGGATGGATAAAAAAATCTTGATTCTTGAGTTCAAAAGTCTAGTTACATGTGAGGAAGGTGTTAGACACCCCACAACGACTGTCCAAAGATAGTCTTTTGTTTTGGTAAAACCTTAATTCTCAGAGATTTGCAATTGAAAACAGGACATTGGCAATAGCTTTTGGGGCTTTGAACGTATTGGGCTTTTTGGTTTGGTTTTGAAATGGGTGTGGTCTTACTCGATGTTTTCCTACAGCATTTAGGATTTGGTGCCAAATTTCCACAATGAAAATTCAGTATCAATTCGCCTTGGGTGCATCATAGCACACAAAACACTATTCTCACCAAGGTTTTGGTATAAGAATATGGCAACAGAGGTGCCCTATTTTTGCGGTGAAAATTTGGCAGAGTTTCGCATTTGATGATCTATGCATACGTGAGAATGGGCCTGCATACACGACTTTGTCTTCACATACGTAGGGTTGACCTTATGTACGTGGGTCGTGAATCAGAGGAAACCCTAACCACCCTAAATAGGTATAAAAGTAGCCGTTTGAGTCCTAAAGTCCTCACCAACATATTTTCAACTTAGACAGCACCTTTTTGAGTTCCTCCAATGGCCGAAAACTCTCCACTCAATGTCTCAGCTTGGATTAGGAGGCTTGGTCCTGATTTCAAGGATTCCATTGCACCCTATGGTCTTTCTAGTGTCTTTCCATACCATCAAATTAGGGTGGATGAGCCTCTTTTTCATGCTGCTACCAACTATTGGGTCCTTACTCGACATGTTTTCTGCTTCAATGGAGTAGAACTATACCCCACTATCGAAGAATTTGGTGCCATCATGGGTGAACCAGAGATTAATGATCTCATCTTCCCTACCATGGGTGGGGACCTCCCTCCTTGCTACAAGTTGTGTTGGGCGTCCCTCTAGCTACGACGAATACGTGGTGCATTTTTGGCAAACTCAACCTTAGGTTGGTTTTCACATACTTCTCCTGTGGGAGAGAGGCCACATTCATACTTTCTTCATGCCTTTTGCTTATGTGCTCTTGTAAGGTACTTCTTGGTCCAAAGGTCATATTGTGTATACCTCCAAATGTGCATGGTGGTTTATGAGCTAAAGAGAGGTGACCCAGTGGGCTTGATCTTGGCGAAAACCCTCAATGGTTTGGATGTCTTTCATAGGAAGGAAGCAAGCTTCTTTGCAGGGAGTCCTTTTCTTCTTTAGGTATAATCTTTAACTTTTGCCTAGGTTTTCAACCTAGCAGGATTCCTCTAATTTTGCATGGATTGCCTTTCGATTTTCAACCCATCGAGGCATCTTATATCGTCTGTCATCATTATATATATATATATGTGTGTGTGTGTGTGTGTGTGTGTGTGTGTGTGTGTTGTTTTTTCACTCATGCTCTTTCTTATTTTTTGCTTTTCTCTCTCTTCTTCTTCTTTTTTCTTTGATTTTCCCTTTTTTCCCTCTCTCTCTTTTTTCAAATATGATACGAGAAAGGCTTCAGTTGCTTCAACCGCCTATTGTACCCCCGAGCACCTCCCTAGGCATTTTAGGTACCGCTGGCTTCATCAAGATGACATGAGCTTTAAGGCATATATGGAGCTTATGGGTCGCATCAAGGAGACCGATATTCAATGGGTCATGGAGTGGTGGCACATCTCAAGCATAGTTCACAGTTGCTGCAAGGACTACTGTGTGCCTTTAGTTGGACTTCGTTGTTGCTCATACAACTCCACTTGTCGTATCTCAAGGCAATTTAGAGAACATCAAGGAGCTTCTAATGATGAAGGTGCCTTCCACACTGAGGCGTTCACCAACAGGATCTTGGGTAGGCTTTGCAAGGCTTGGCCACGTCATAGGGTGACTAAAGGTATTGCTCCTCCTCGATACATTTATCCCACTACGAGGTGCAAGCAATGGTTGGAAGATGACATGAAGTGGATTCTGAGGGATGGGAAAGCTTACATGAAGACCAGTAAGAAAGCAAGGAGGGCTAAGTGACCACCTTAATATGCCCTATATTTTACTTTTCTGTACTTTATGATTCTCATGTTTTTGTCTTTGAATTTAATAAAGGATTGGAATGTTTCAAATCCCCTATGAAAACAATCTTGTTACCTTTTAATTTAAGTAATAAAAGAATCACTCTTTTATTATCTTTGCTTATTATCATCTCATTCCTTTGTTTTGTTTTTCTTTTCTTTTTCTTTTGCCATATAATTTTTTCCCATGACATCCCTTCTGGAATTTTCACCATGCCCATGGTCTTTTTCCCTAACTTTTGCCTAGAATGCCCTTTTGGGTTTTCAATCTAGCAAGGTTCTTTTGCCTTAATTTTTGCTTAGGCCGCCCTTCCAAGTTTTCAACCTAGCAGACTTTTTTCTTTTTTCTTTTTTCTTTAAATATTATATTTCTGAAGTCTATCCATGTTAATTAGGTAAAGCATCTCTTCCCTATCCAAATATGTGATTCTCGTATCACCTCTAGACATGATCTTCTTAATGATAAAAGGCCCACACCACCTTGGCTTCAATTTTCCTCTTGAATCAAAAGTCTCATCTCTAAGCACCTTTAGGACCAAGTCCCCTTCTTTAAGGTTCCTTGGTTTCACTTTCTTGTTGAATGCTCTAGCAACCCTTTTTTGATACCCTTGTGCATGATATTGTGCCCTAGCCCTTTTCTAATCTATCAAAGCCAATTGTTCATATCTCACCTTAGCCCAATCCTCTTCTAAGACCTTGGTTTCCACCAATACTCTCAAAGATTGTATCTCCACCTCAATAGGAAGCACCGCCTCATTACCATAAACCAAAGAGTAAGGTGTTACCCCAATCGACGCATGGATAGAAGTTATATAGCCTCATAAGGCAAATGGAAGCTTCTCAGCCCAATCTTTGTATGTCACTACCATCCTAGCTAGGATGTTCTTCACATTCTTGTTAGCTGTTTCTATGGCCTCATTACCTTTGGTTGATACGGTGAAGACTTGTGATGCTCAAAGTTGTACAACTCCATGATCCTTTGAACTTCACCCTCATAGTGAGAACCATTATTGAAGATGATCTCTTAGGGCATCCCAAACCAACATATGATGTTGTTTTCTTAGGACCAAGCCACATGTTTAGCCTTCAATATAGAATAGGAGGCTACTTCCACCCACTTGGTGAAATAGTCAATTGCCACCAGGATGTATTCATACCTATTTAAAGCCTTAGGAGCTATCCTTCTGATCACATCTATGCCCCCAAACTGAAAATGGCCATGGAGAAGTCATTCTATACAACTCACTAGGTGGTACATGGTTTAAGTTGGCGTGTGTTTGTGAATTATGGCAACTCTTCATGTAGTCCACACAATTAGTCTCCATTGTATTCCAATACTATCCTATCCTTAGGATTTTCTTGGCTAACATTCTCCCATTCATATGAGGGCCACAAATCCCTTAATGAACTTCTTCCATTACCTTCTCGACTTCTTCCTTCTTCAAGCAACAAAGGTATATACCATCGTAGGAACTTTTATAGAGTTGTCTTCCACATAGGATGTATTGTGTTACCATCATCCTAATGAAATGACGTTCTCTCTTGTTGGCACCATCTGGATATGCCCCTAGTTCTAAGAACTTCATGGTGTGACAGTACCAAAGAGCTTCCTTCTCTACTATGGCCATTACTGAAGCTTCTGTCCTCTCTTTTTGTACTTCCTCATAACTTTGCTCAATCTCCAAGAGTCATGTCCATACTCCTTCCGGTATTTCAACCATGAAGGCTAAGGTAGCTAAGGCATCTGCAAATCAATTTTGAGCTCTAAGGATTATTGTGTACTCAATATTGTCAAAGGCTGTAGTCAAGTCCTTTAAGTATTATTAATAAGGTTTCAAGTGTTCCTCCTTCACCTTCCACAACTTTTATGCTTGGGTTATAGCCAAAGTTGAATCTCCAAAGACTTTGGCCTCTTTCACCCTCAATTCTTGAAAAGCTTCCATTCCAGTAATACAAGCCTCATATTCAGCCATGTTATTAGTTGCTTTAAAGTTCAACTTGATTGCCAAAGGTATGTGAGATCCTTCTAGAGTGGTCAAGAGTATTCCAATGCTGTTCCCATATTGGTTTATGGCTCTGTCAAATCACATCTTCCCATGTCTCTAACTCAACATCCAAAATATCCTCATCTGGAAAGTCTTCTTTACCATCTTCCCCCTCTATAGGATTCTTGGCACAAAAATCTAACATGATGCTCCCTTTGATAGTTTTTCTAGCCACATACTTCAAATTGAATTTTTTCAAAAAGATCAACCATCTTGATAATCTTCCACTCAAAGTAGGCTTCTCAAAGAGATACTTCAATGGATCCATTCTTGCTACCACCCGTACTTGGAAAGGTAAGATGATATGTCTCAACTTCTGTACGGACCAAACAAGTGCAAAGCATGACTTTTCTGTGGAAGTGTACCTAGTCTCATAATCATGGAACCTCTTGCTCAAGTAGTATACGGTCCTCTCGTTCTTGTCATCATCTTCTTATGCAAGCATACTTTAAACTACATCCCCTATGATAGAGAGGTATAGGAGTAAGGGTTTTCCCTATTGTGGAGGCACTAGGATAGGTGGGTGGAGGAGATATTCTTTCATAAGTTGAAAGGCCTTTTGGCACTCATTGTTCCATATATGTGGTTCATTCTTCCTTAGGAGTTTGAATATGGGCTCACAAGTGCAGGTGAGCTTGGCAATGAATTGACTATTGCATTGTAACCAACTAAAGAAACCCATACCTCTTTCTCACTTCTGGGTGGAGGCCTCTCCAATATGGCTTTGATCTTGGATGGGTCAACTTCTATCCCTCTATCACTCACTAGGAAGCCTAGCAATTTCCCGGTGATTACTCCTAAGGTACACATTTATGAGTTCAATCTCAGCCTATACTTTTTTATCCTCTCAAAAAACTTCCTCAATTTTATGGTGTGGCTTTCTCTATCCTTGGATTTCACTATCATATCATCGACATACACCTCTATCTCATTATGCATCATATCATGTAACAAGGCTATAGCCATCCTTTGGTAGGTTGTCCTAGTATTCTTGAGGCCAAACAGCACCACCATGTAACAATAAATTCCCTATTCAGTAGTGAAAGTGGTTTTGGTTATATCTTTGGGAGCCATCTTGATTTGGTTGTACCCCGAAAAACCATACATGAAAGACATTGAGGCACTTCCTGTCATGTTATCCACCAAGACATCAATATGAGGGAGAGGAAAGTCATCCTTAGGGCATGCCTTGTTCAAGTCCCTAAAATCCACACACATCCTCACCTTCACATCTTTCTTAGGTATGGGCACGAAATTGGCTATCCATTCAACTTGGTGTATGGCTTTGATGAACCCTATCTTTAATTGCTTAGTGACTTCTTCCTTGATTTTTAAGAGCCATTCAGTCCTTATTCTTCTTAACTTTTGTTTGACGGGTACTATGTGATCATGAGTATCAATGTGATGTTGAGCTATCTTGAGGTCCGTTCCGGGCATATCTTTATAGGACTATGCAAACACCTCTTGAGATTCCATGAGGAGTTCTTGAAGATCTTTGCTTTCTTTTTCATTCAAAGTTGAGCCAATTTTAATTAAGCATGGATTCTCATCATTTCCCAAATTAATAGTTTCAAGAGTTGGTTCTATAGGTTCAATTTTCTTCTCCAATTTTTTATTAATTTCATTTTTCAAATTCATTTGAATCATCTAAGTGCAGAATTTCAATGTTATGGGACATATCAAAGTAAGCAAAATTAGAATTCATCTTATTGAAAATATTGAAAAGTACATTGGAATTTTCATTACAAACTTTTTCCCCATGTTTTCAGAAAACCTAACCCAAGTCCAATTAATAATAGGCCCTATAGTAGGCATAGTGAATTCTGTCTTCTTTCTTCTGTTGGAAAAATACATAGAAAATGCATGTTTGTATCTCATACAAAACATGCGCTGCGGAAAAATAACGGATCTACTTCATTCGCAATTGATAACATGTACTACGTAAGTTTCAGAATTTAAGAACAAGAAAGCGTACCTTGGTGCGGTGAAATTCAAAACCAAAGATCAGAAGCACTTAGGAACACTTTTAATCTTCACTCCAATTCCACTTAATGCCCAAGAAGTGTGGTCTGTCAATCAGTTTCCAAGGAGAGAATAGGAGAGTGTCCAACACTCACATATAAACCATTTCATTCCTTGTATGTTCATCATGAAAACACTTATGAAAAAGACTTATAAAATTCTGTATGTTTCTCTCCTTATATATAATTGATTATCTAATTAGGCTAGCCTTTTGGGCCAATCCAATTGGGCTCTTGTGTGTGGCTTGGAGTGGGACCAAAAGGGACCAATAAGACACTAGCTCCAATGGGCCTTGGACTTTTCTATCAACTCTTAATAAGTCCAAAATTACCATTAACTATATTTAATACCGCTATATAAATATAGTTTCACTCTAAGCCTTATCTATAAATTATATCACAAGACTTTATTGTACATGCAACCCCTTCATAAAATATTCGTAGTAATACAAAGTCATGAATATAGACTACCACTTTGAAAATTACTGCATCTTAATCCTTGAGTACCCAGTTTAATCCTTTAAGTTATTCATCATATATTTATGAAATCCAATTATATAAATATATACTTTAGTAACTCTTTACTAAAGTGGTTGAGCCCAACTCTCTGAATAACCAAACCCATTAAACTTATCTCAAGGGAATATTTTGTATCTCCGTTAAGAGACTATAAATTCCATCTTGAGAATGTATGTTCCATCAACACTAAATGTGACTGCCCAACATACTGAGGTTTTGACCATGACTAATAGATCTCACTCTTCATATATTAAAGCAACCTACATTTCTTGATCAAGTCCATTATTCTCTCAGGATTAAGAGTTCATGTAAATAGAAGTCGTGAGTTTATTATTCATTTGACATTCGTTAGGAGAATAATAAATCTCACAGCAGTCCAGTTCAATATGTCTTAACTCTTAAAACATATTAACATGCCGACTAGAGGTCTCCACTTCCATGATCAAGACAAATCATCTTAGTTGATATGTTATAATCTTCGCAGATGAAATGCCCAATTTCATCACCGACTATGAACTAAAATTCTGAGTTTACAAAGAACTTGTGATTTATATATTCTGTGACTTTTCACATAAATCACATATTATGCATCTCATGGACTAAAATAATGTCCCATTAGTTCATTTATAAATAGTCTCATATAATTAAAAATTTTAATTATTTATAACATGCGAATAAATTGAATTTTAGGGCATCAACCCCAACAATCTCCCACTTGCCCTCAAAGACAATTTATCATATATCCGACATTTATCTCTCTTTAGAGTAATTTATAATCACTCTAAGGCAAGGCTTGGAAACAAGTTACAGTCAAATTTATTGCATAAATTATCTTTTCTACTACTACTTTTCACGTATTCATATCTCTCTAAAGAGATAATACTTACGCTTAATGTGTATTTTCACCATCTACGATGAACACATATCTTGAAGTCTAACTTCATGATCACAATCAAACTACAAGTCAGTATTTGTACATCCAGTAATTATCAAAACTTCACTTCTGTGGACAGACATATAATTTCTCATTCTCCTACGATATTTGAGTATATGCTTTACTCCCACTTATTAAGTGATCTTTGATTCAATTGATATTTGCTTACTATGCTCACCGCAAAATAGATATTTAGTCTAGTATATATCATAAAATAAAGACTTCCTATCTATTTAATATAAGGAACCGTCTTAAAATGCTCTTCTTTTTATATGTCTTAGGACCACAGTCCCTTATAAAGGAACTTTAAACTTAAAAGGAAAGAATCCTTTCTTGAAGTATTACATGCTATACTTGGCTAGAATCTAATCTATTTAAGCAGTTTGAGATAGATTAAACATCCTAAATTCTGAATTTTAACAAAGTTTAATTCTTAGGATGTGACCAGTCTTTCCCAAGTACTTTATATCGAACTAGACTAGACAACCAAAAATTCCATTGATGACAATAACTCTACATCATTCTAAATGATTAGAATGTCATCAACATACATTAAGAAATTTATTATTCTATATAGCTTTACACACATAAGGCCTTTTAATACTTGATCAAAATCAAACAATTTGATTTCTTGATCAAAGATGATATTTTATGATTCAGTTGCTTACTTTAGTCCATAAATGGAATTTAAGCAACTTGCATACTAAACACTATTGGTTCTTTGTTATGTACAAGTCTAGTTACATCATATAGATGTCTTTCTCAAAATTGCTACTGAAAGAAGCTTTCTTGACATCCATTTCCATATTTCATCCAAATGAAATATAATGGATAAAAGAATCTAGATAGTGTCAAACTTGACTATTGGTGAAAAAATCTTTTCATAATCGAACCATTTCTTTCTGAACAAATCTTTTCGCCACTAGTCTTGACTTTGAAGGTTTGCACCTTCAATTCTATCAATCTCATTTTTCTTGTAAACCTATTTGAGAACAATAGGCTTAATGTCATTAGGCGCCTCTACAAGTTCTAGACTTTAAATAGAATCTAATTCTATTTATGTAACCTTGATCCAATAATCCATATTCATATCATCTATTGCCTCTACGTAGGACTGAGGATCAAATTCATATCCTTGTGGAATGACTTCAAAAAGTTTATCCCAAAAATATGAATTTATTTGGTAATTAATAATCCTCCCACTACGATATTGTATTTGTGTACTAGCTATATATTTAGAATAATGTCATGTGGTGTATCTAATACAACCATCTCATTTCTAAATGTATTCTATAGTTGTCTTACAACAAATTCTGACAATTTTCTTCTAGAACAATTCTATGTATAGCTTTTAAGATTATTCACATAGTCATCATCAAGAACTTTGTATTTGTACTTTACAAACACCTTATCTTCTATATGACTACCAAAATAACCTTTTGCAATTCCTTTTGGATACCCAACATAAACACACATTTTTCTATCTTTTGATTTCAATTTATTAGACTTCCTTTCTAGCACAAGTGCTCGACATCCTCAAAAGTGGAAGTATCATATACTAGGTTTTCACCCAATCCACAATTTGACAAATGTCCTAGGAACAAAATTTTTGAAATCAGTTTTAGAAAATGTATAGTAATAATTGTAGTATATCTCCAAAAGAAATAAGTAAATGGAAATACTTATCATGTACTTTACTATTTCTAAAAGAGTCTTATTCCTCTTTTATGTATGCATCGACTTAAGAAATTCATTGAAACTACATTCCTTTACAAAAGGAGCCCTAGATCATATTATCCTCTAAATAGAATTCATAGACTGGGAATATAACAAAATAATGGTTATAAAAGCCCATCTTTCACCAATCTTGAACATCATTTAGATTAATAAGATCTAGACATAAGTGCCAAAACATACATTGCAAAAGGATGAAAACTTTCTCTTTAAAAAGTAAAACATGTAAATTTCCATCTAGAAAATAATCATGGACAATACTTAGCTTTACCAAAAACGGAAACACTTTCCTTTTGGTCATGCTTTTGAGTCTAATTTCCTTTTGGCAACTACTAGGGCAACTAGCTTGTCCAACTGTTTGGTATTATAATTCCTCTTCTTACGACCCTTACCTTTTGGCCTAGGCTAAGAATTTGAATTAAATCATATTAATCCTAGCCTTAACTTTTAGGATGTCTTTCTTTGTGTAGAACTTACTCATCAATTCAGATAATATATAAAAAAGAAATTTATTTTCAAAACAATCTAAATTGATCAAATAATTCTAACAAGGACTTGTGGATCATATCCATATGAGATTAACATTTAATCTCTACATCCAAGAATTCCAATTCATTTTGAAAATAAAATATTTTCATTAAATGACATAAAATTGGAACTCCTTAAGCTTTTCTTAGCACTCAATATGATTCATACCAAAACTCTCATTTAGACTTAATATAAAGCCTAAATCTAGTACTAACTCTTGCATCTCATGCAGTAGTACAGTAGAGATAGAAGCCAATGTAACATTCTAGCATTTCAATGGAGACTATGATCAAAGCATAAGCTATCTTCCATCAATGCATCGTGCAAAGGAAATTATGACAATGCTAAATCGAAGCATATTTATGTACTTCAGCTCCTTTAAGCAACATGTCCAAAATTCTTTCTTAGTTATTGTGATTCAATTAAAATAGTAGATAGAGAATAAAAATTATGACAACTTTATTTTGAGACTATGAACATAATTACCGGGACATTACATTTTGCATCCGTAACAATATAGTATAAAACCTGTAAAACATACTATACTAGGTGCAACAACAACCTAATCCCGCAATTAATATTCCTCAGCATAGAGTGAATACCAACCACTATGATTAGGCGAGAATTAATCTCATTATTAATGCTATCACGGTAACTCCTACCAAACAAAAATAATTTGCCGCTCTTCCTTTGGCCTCTAAGTAATAATAGCAAGAACTCAGCATAGAGGATACTATCAAGCTTAGTCTAGTGTACATCATTGCCTAGAATCATGTGTAGCCACATTTCACCCTCTGCATGGAATGCAAAGCTCGAGGCTAAGACAAGGTGTTTGATCAAACTACTATAAACCAAGAAATTCAATCCTGTAGCACCATGAAATAAATACTCTCCACATGGAATGTTGAGCTCAAAGCAAAGACAAAGTATATATTTCACACTACTATGAACCAACAATGGAGGCCGCGAGATCCAACCCTTGTATCTCTCTCCCACTAGAAATTTTAAAACAAGTGAATTGTTTTGAAATCATTGTGATCTCATCACAATTATAACCCTACACATCATATGTGTTTAATTGTTTAAATTTGATGTGATGTTACTAAGTCACGTCACAATAGCATAACGAACATTTGCACAATCACAAAGAAGTTTAACCTTGTAATCTATGAAGTAAATACCCTCTGCATGGAATGCAAGACTCAAAGTCAAGACAAGGTATCTATTCACATTACAATAAACTTAACAAAAAGGGTTATTTAAGCACTCCCACTTGTTATTTGGGTTTTTCCTTAAATAATTGTGATCCCATCACAACTAATAACCTTGCACTTGTTGAAGACTCTAATCTCATTAGAGATACTAACTAAAATGGAAGTCCTAAACCATTTAGGATTCCTTAAACACTAATGAATCAAAAATTAGTTATAAAGAACTCTATCCTTAATTTCCCAAATGAAAAATTATAATCTCATTAGAATGTAACTTTAATTAGAATTTTTATCTCATTAGAATGTAACTTTAATTAGAATTTTAATCTCATTAAAAACCTCTAATTAAAATAAATTAAGGATTTTTAAACATACAACAATTCTAATCTCATTAGAATGTTTCTTAAAAGGCAAGTCCCAAACTATTTAAGACTAAGAGTTCTATTTAACTAATATCTTTGATTTCATTAGGTCTTTTAGTTAGAACCATGTGTAATCTCATCACACACATCCTTGTTCTTTATATATGTAAAAAACACTTAAAGAAAATTCTGGATCTTCAGTCCTTGATCGATTGAGAAAAGTTCTGGCTGCTCAATCGATCCTCGACAGAAGTTCGATCGACCGAGAAAAAATCTGTGAAGATCGATCGATGATTGACAGATCCTCGATCGATCGAGAAAACTTCTGGCAGCTCGATCGATGCTCGACAGATTCTCAATCGATCGAGCTTTGCAAATTTTGAATTTTTCAGAATTTTTCTAAGACAGTTTTTTAACATTTTTATGAACAAAAAAACCATCATATGAACATAATGAACAGAGATTGATATCTAAACTGAATGTCAATGATGCTATAGCCTTAAAAATCAATTTAACATACTTAAATTCAAATTTAAACAACATCATAACATCAATATCAGTTTTTATCAAATCATAGTTTCAACAACCATGCAGAAAATTAAATATGTATAATCTTTTAACAACATGAAACTATTGTCATTAATTCCAAAACTCACAAAACATGTTATACAAATTCGAAATTGAAGACCGCTCTGATACCATTTGTTGGAAAAATACATAGAAAATACGTGTTTGTATCTCATACAAAACATGTGCAGCGGAAAAATAACGGATTTACTTCATTCGCAATTGATAACATGTACCATGTAAGTTTCAAAATTTAAGAACAAGAAAGCGCACCTTGGTGCGGTGCAATTCAAAACCGAATATCAGAAGCACTTGGGAACACTTTTAATCTTCACTCCAATTTCACTTAATTCTCAAGAAGTGTGGTCTCTCAATCAGTTTCCAAGGAGAGAATAGGAGAGTGTCCAACACTCACATACAAACCATTTCATTCCTTGTATGTTCATCATGAAAACACTTATGAAAAAGACTTATAAAATTTTGTATGTTTCTCTCTTTATATATAACTGATTATCTAATTAGGTTAGCCTTTTGGGCCAATCCAATTGGGCTCTAGTGTGTGGCTTGGAGTGGGACCAAAAGGGACCAATAAGACACTAGCTCCAATGGGCCTTGGGTTTCTCTGTCAACTCTTGACAAGTTCAAAGTTACCATGAACTATACTTAATACCACTATATAAATATAGTTGCACTCTAGGCCTTATCTATAAATTATATCCCAAGACTTTATTGTACATGCAACCCCTTCATAAAATATTCGTAGTAATACAAAATCATGAATGTAGACTACCACTTTGAAAATTACTACATCTTAATCCTTGAGTACCTGGTTTAATCCTTTAAGTTATTCATCATATATTTATGAAATCCAATTTCATAAATATATACTTTAGTAACTACTTACTAAAGTGGTTGGGCCCAACTCTCTGAATAACCAAACCCATTAAACTCATCTCAAGGGAATATTTTGAATCTCCGTTAAGAGACTATGAATTCCATCTTGAGAATATATGTTCCATCAAGACTAAATGTGGCTGCCCAACATGCTGAGGTTTTGACCGTGACTAATAGATCTCACTCCTGATAAATAGTCTCATATAATTAAACAATTTAATTATTTATGACATGCCAATAAATTGGATTTTAGGGCATAAACCCCAACATCTTCTTCAGGGCTTGACACTCTTCTCCTCATCCTCCTTCAGCTTAACTAACTAGTCCTCCCCTTTCAGAGGTTTCTATATATGCATAGCTTTGGTTATGTCATACAGATTCTCACCATTATTTGGGAAATCTCTCCCCACCTCGTCAAAGAACCAGTCATTGTTATCCTCACTCCAATAGCTGATCACTTCATCATCTCCTTCTTTTTCTTCATTTTGAGTTAGCACAAGGTATTGGTCATTGTCAAAAGAAGGGTCCGTGTTGCATTCAAGCATGAAGCAAGCTGGGGTGACTTGAGTTGGTCCTACCTTCAAGGTCCATTTTGGCCAATCATGATCTTTCCATGATCTTGCGTCTCCAGATTTAGAGAAGTCATTGACATGGGTGCTCTTGAAATTCCATGGTCTAGGAGTACTCTTAAATTGCAGCATAAAGTTGGGTAAAAGTAGGTGGACCTTCCTTTCTATTGTCATGCAGTTAATGTCTTCTTGAGTTAGTTCGTTTTATCAGTGGTTAGCCTTGTCCTCTTTAGCATCCTCTTTTTCTATTTTGAAGAGGTCACCTATTATCTTCTTAAGAACTTTAACTTGTGCCTCCATACACTCGAGCATCTTTTGCATGAGGACCTTTTCACTTGAAGCGTCCATCTTTCCTTCTTGAGGGGTTTTCCTTTCGAATGTCTTGCCTTCCATTGGACTTAGATTGGAGTGATGTCTAGAAAAAAGTCCCATTTTCATTAATTTCATGTCCCAATCAAAGCTTTTTAACTTTTTAGATGTCCGTAGAAAAAATTGTTAAATTCATTTTAATGAATGCCCAATTACAACATCACTCCCTTCCCTCTCATAGATTTTTGCCCCTTATTTCATTGGGCTTTGGTCCATTTAAAATAAAGCTTTCATCTTACTCTTATAGGCTTTCATTATAATGTACTTAGAAACTTTCAACCTTTGTCTCAAACACGGGCTTACAATATATTCATCACCTTTACGCTTTCCATTTTTATTCATCATTTTTTTGAAATAGCCCTTTTAGCTAGAATATATTGCAGCCTTCCTCTCAAAGTACATGAAGTTCTCATCATTTTGGGCCTAGGCATATAACAAGGAGGCCCAAGATTAGGGAAGTTCATGTTGGCTTTGTTGGATTTTGGATGCTAAGTCCATTGAATATTTGTTACTTTAGGCCTAAAATCCTCTTTTTCAAAAGGACTTTCTCCCCTTAGGCCTATGATAGCAATTAGGCTATGGTCTTATGAACCTTTCAAGTTAAGATATAGCTTTAGATTTAAGGACAAGTCTTTTATATGTGAGAACTTCTTTTCTTTTATCCCATAACTGTTGGAAAAATACATGTTTGTATCGCATACAAAACTTACGCAGAGGAAAAATAACAAATCTACTTCATTCATAAAAGTTAACATGTATTATGTAAGTTTCAAAATTTGAGAACAAGAGAGTGTACCTTGGAGCGGTGAATTTCAAAACCGAAGATCAGAAGCATTTGGGAACACTTTCAATCTTCACCCCAATTCCACTAACGCCCGAGATGTGTGGTCTCTCAATCAGTTTTCAAAGGGAGAATGTCAAAGTGTCTAACACTTCTTACACCACTTTACAATAGTGTTCTTGCAATTCCCTACAGAAAATTCTGTATGTTTCTCCCTTTGTATCTAACTGATTATCTAATTGAGCTGGCCTTTTGGGCTTTTCCAATTAGGCTTAAGTGTGTGGCTTGGAGTGGGACCAAAAGGGGCCAATAAGACACTAGCTCCAATAGGCCTTGGGCTTTTTTGTCAACTCTTGACAAGTTCAAAGTTACCATTAATTATATTTAATACCACTATATAAATATAATTGCACTCTAAATACTGCAATGTATCTTCTGAATTTAGTACCTTCGAAGTCTATTCCTAAAACACCTGTAGAGTTATGGAATGGGCGAAAGCCTAGTATGAGACATCTCCACATTTGGGGTTGTCCAGCACATGTGTTGAAAGGAAAGTCTGACAAGTTACAGTCTAAAACAGAAGTGGTATTTTTTGTAGGGTATCCAAAAGGAATAGTTGGAGGTTTATTCTATAGTCATAAGGATAATAAAGTATTTGTTAGCACAAATGCCAAATTCTTGGAAAATGACTATATGAATAATTTTACTCCTAGAAGTAGAGTTGTCTTGGCTGAAATGAATGAACCTGTAGTTGAACAACCAATGGATGACACTAGGGATGATGTGACTGTATTAGATACACCAGAAGATACTACTCATGAGATGTCTAGTACACAGGTGCCTCGTCGTAGTGGGAGAATTATTCGGCCTCCTATAAGATTCATAGGTTTGGGAGAAACTTATGAGGCTATCTTAGAAGAGGCTGAATCGGATCCTTACACTTATGATGAAGCAATGAATGATATAGATGCACATCATTGGGTCCAAGCTATGAAATCTGAATTGGATTCTATGGATTCCAATCATGTATGGGATCTTGTAAAGGCGCCTAACGGCATTAAACCTGTTGGTTACAAATGGGTTTACAAGAGAAAGAGAGGGATAGATGGAAAGGTTGAAATCTTTAAAGCAAGACTAGTGGCGAAAGGGTATACACAAAAAGAAGGTATTGATTATGATGAAACTTTTTCGCCAGTAGCCATGCTTAAATCTATCAGAATTCTCTTATCCATTGCTGCTCATTATGATTATGAGATTTGACAAATGGATGTCAAGACTGCATTTCTTAATGGCAATCTTGAAGAAGAAATATACATGTTGCAACCAGAAGGTTTCATAGCAAAGAACCAAGAGCATATGGTATGCAAGTTGAATAGGTCCATTTATGGACTTAAGCAAGCATCTAGGTCATGGAACATCAGATTTGATCAAGCAATCAAGTCATTTGGTTTTGAACAAAATCTTGATGAATCATGTGTGTACAAAAGACATCGAGAAAAAGTAGTAATGTTCCTAGTGCTTTATGTTGATGATATTCTACTCATTGGGAATGATGTAGGGGTAATGTCATCGGTTAAAGTTTGGTTGTCAAGCCAATTTGATATGAAGGACTTGGGTGAGGCTAACTTTATTCTAGGGATTAAGCTTTGGCGAGATCGCAAGAATAAGATGTTAGGCTTATCACAAGCTGGATATATAGATAAGGTCCTAGAACGGTTTAGCATGCAAAACTCCAAGAAAGGATTGCTTCCTTTTAGACATGGAGTTCCTCTGTCTGATGACCAAAGGCCTAAGACTCAAGAGGAAAAAAATATGATGAGACAAGTTCCTTATGCTTCGATGGGAAGTCTCATGTATGCCATGCTTTGTACTAGACCGATATTTGTTATTCGGTTGGCATGGTCGGCCGATATCAATCAAATCCGGGACCAAAACATTGGCAAGGCAAATTTGTAAAGCATATTCTCGAAGTACCTTAGGAGAACGAGAGATTATATGCTTGTTTACCATAGTGAGGATTTGATTCCCATTGGTTATACGGATTCGGACTTTCGGTCGGATCTAGATTTCGAGAAAATCCACTTCGGGATGTGTTTTCACCTTGAGAGGTGGAGCCATAGTTGAAGAAGCGTTAAGCGATCTTGTATTGCGGACTCTACCATGGAGCAGGTACGTTGCTGCTTGTGAAGCAGCAAAGGAGGCTGTTTGGCTCAAGAAATTCCTTTCTGATCTTGGTGTTGTGAGAATGGAGCAAGTTCCCATCACATTGTTTTGTGACAATAGTGGAGCAGTTGCACAGTCCAAAGATCCAAGGAATCACAAGAAAGGAAAGCACATTGAGAGGAAGTACCACATCATTCGAGACATTGTTGCTCGTGGAGATGTTGTGGTAGCAAAGATTGAAAGTGCAAATAATCTAGCAGATCCCTTTACCAAAGCCTTGTCTCAAAGGACTTTCGAGTCACATTTGGAAGGAATGGGAGTTAGATTAGTGCACAATAGTCTTTAGGGCAAGTGGGAGATTGTTAGGATTTGTGCCCTTAAATCCTATTGTATGATGCTATGTATGATATTATGTATGACATTATGTACGACATGATGTATGACTTAATATTGTGTTTGATAAATTTATTTTATTATTATCTAAAATAATGGTAACATGAATATGAGACATTATCATATAGTCCATGAGATGCATTGTATGTGATTTATGTGAAAAGTCACAGAAGATGTAAATTACAAGTTCATTGTAAACTTAGAATTTATAGTTCGTAGTTGGTGATGAAATTGGGCATTTCATCTGCGAAGACTATAACGTGTCAACTAAGATGATTTGTCTTGATCATGGAAGTGGAGACTTCTAGTTGATATGTTGATATGTTTTAAGAGTTAAAACATATTGAACAGGACTGCTATTTATGAGATTTATTGTTCTCCTAATGACTCGTCAAATGAATAATAAATCTCACGACTTCTATTTGCATGAACTCTTAATCCCGAGAGAATAATGGACACGATCATGAAGTGTAGGTTGCTTTGATATATCGGGGAGTGAGATCTGAAATGACGGTGAAATCTCGGTATGTTGGGCGGTCACATTTAGTGTTGATGGAACATATATTCTCGAGATGGAATTCGTAGTCTCTTGATGGAGATATAAAATATTCCCTTGAGATAAGTTTAATGGGTTCGGTTATTCGGAGAGTTAGGCCTAACCACTTTAGTAAAAAGTTATTCAAGTCATATATTTATGAAATCCAATTTCATAAATATATAATGAATAACTTTAAAGAATTAAACCGGGTACTCAAGGATAAGATGTAGTAATTTACAAAGTGGCAGTCTACATTTATGACTTTGTGTTACTACGAATATTTTATGAAGGGGTTCCGTGTATAATAAAGTCTTGGGATATAATTTATTAATAAGGCCTAGAGTGCAATTATATTTATATAGTGGTATTAAATATAATTAATGGTAACTTTGGACTTGTCAAGAGTTGACGGAAAAGCCCAAGGCCCATTGGAGCTAGTGTCTTATTGGTCCCTTTTGGTCCCACTCCAAGCCAGACACTAAAGCCCAATTGGAAAGGCCCAATAGGCCAACCCAATTAGATAATCAGTTAGTTATAAAGGGAGAAACATACAGAATTTTTATTAGATGAGATTAGAAAAGAAAAAGAAACGGTGTGTGAGAGAGCGTGAGACACACTTTCATTCTCCCTTTGAAAAACTGATTGAGAGACCACACATCTTGGGCATAAAGTGGAATTGGAGTGAAGATTAAAAGTGTTCCCAAGTGCTTCTAATCTTTGTTTTGAATTTCTCCACACCAAGGTACGCTATCTTGTTCTTAAATTCTGAAATTTATGTAGTGCACGTTATCAATCATGAATGAAATAGAACCTTGTTCGTTGCTTCCGCTGTGGGTTTTGCATGAGATGCAAAACCAGAATTTTTCCTTCAAAGAGTTCATGTAAATAGAAGTCGTGAGATTTATTATTCAATTGATAGTCGTTAGGAGAATAATAAATCTCACAGCGATCCTATTCAATATGTCTTAACTCTTAAAACATATCAACATATCAACTAGAAATCTCCATTTCCATGATCAAGACAAATCATCTTAGTTGATATGTTATAGTCTTCGCAGATGAAATACCCAATTTCATCACCGACTACAATCTAAAATTCTGAGTTTACAAAGAACTTGTGATTTATATCTTCTGTGACTAAATCACATACTATGCATCTCATGGACTATATGATAATTTCTCAATATTCATGTTGCCATTATTTTTAGATAATAATAAAACAACTTTATTAAACACAACATTAAGTCATACATAATGTCATACATAGCATCATACAAATAGGATTTAAGAGCCAAAATCCTAACAATCTCCCACTTGCCCTAAAGACTATTGTGCACTAATCTAACTCCTATCTCCTCTAAATGTGCCTCGAAAGTCCTTTAGGGCAAGGCTTTGGTAAAAGGATCCACTAGATTCTTTGCAGCATAAATCTTTGCTACAACCACATCTCCTCGAGTAATAATGTCTCAAATGATGTGGTACTTCTTTTCAATGTGCTTTCCTTTCTTGTGATTTTTTGGATCTTTGGATTGTGCAACCGCTCTACTATTGTTGAAGAACAATGTAATAGGAACTTGCTTAATTCTCACAACACCAAAATCATAAAGAAATTTCTTCAGCCAAACAGCCTCCTTTGCTGCTTCACAAGCAGCAACATATTCAGCTTCCATGGTGGAGTCAGCAATACAAGATTGCTTAACACTGCTCCAACTTATGGCTCCACCTCCCAAGGTGAATACACAACCCAACGTGGATTTTCTTAAATCTAGATCCGATTGAAAATTTGAATTTGTATAGCCAATGGGAATGAAATCCTCACACCGGTAAACAAGCATATGATCCCTCGTTCTCCTTAGATACTTGAGAATATGTTGTACAGCTTGCCAATGTTTAGGTCCTGGATTTGATTGATATCGGCTAATCATGCCAACTGAATAACAAATATCCGGTCTAGTACAAAGCATGGCATACATGAGACTTCCCACAGCAGAAGCATAGGAAACTTGTCTCATCATATTTTCTTCCTTTTGAGTCTTAGGCCTTTGGTCATCAGATAGAGGAACTCCATGTCTAAAAGGAAGTAATCATTTCTTGGAGTTTTGCATGCTAAATCGTTCTAAAACCTTTTCTATATATGCAGCTTGTGACAAGCCTAAAATCTTATTCTTTTGATCTCGCCAAAGCTTGATCCCTAGAATATAGTTAGCTTCACCCAAGTCCTTCATATCAAATTGGCTTGACAACCAAACTTTTACCGATGGCATTACTCCTACATCATTTCCAATGAGTAGAATGTCATCAACATAAAGCACTAGGAACATTACTACTTTGTCTTGATGTCTTTTGTACACACATGGTTCATCAAGATTTTTTTCAAAACCAAATGACATGATTGCTTGATCAAATCTGATGTTCCATGATCTAGATGCTTGCTTAAGTCCATAAATGGACTTTTTCAACTTGCATACCATATGCTGTTGGTTCTTTGCTATGAAACCTTCCGGTTGCACCATGTAGATTTCTTCTTCAAGATTGCCATTAAGAAATGCAATCTTGACATCCATTTTCCAAATCTCATAATCTTAATGAGCAGCAATAGATAAAAAAATTCTGATAGATTTAAGCATTGCTACTGGTGAAAAGCTTTCTTCATAATCAATACCTTCTTTTTGTGTATACCCTTTCACCACTAGACTTACTTTAAAGGTTTCAACCTTTCCATCTATCCCTCTCTTTCTCTTGTAAACCCATTTGCAACCAACAGGTTTAATGCCGTTAGGCACCTTTACAAGATCCCAAACTTGATTGGAATACATGGAATCTAATTCAGATTTCATAGCTTGGACCCAATAATGTGCATCTATATCATTTATTGCCTCTTCATAAGTGTAGGGATCTGATTTAGTCTCTTCTGAGATAGCTTCATAAGTTTCTCCTAAACCTATAAATCTCACAAGAGGCCGAACAATTCTCCCACTACAACGAGGCACCTGTGTACTAGACATCTCCTGAGTAGTATCTTGTGGTGTATCCAATACAACCACATCATCCCTAGTTTTATCCAATGGTTCTTGATTTACAGATTCATTCATTTCAGCCAATACAACTCTACTTCTAGGAGTAAAATTATTCATATAGTCATTTTCCAAAAATTTAGCATTTGTACTAACAAAAAATTTGTTATCATTTCGACCATAGAATAAATAGCCCCTAAGTTCTTTTGGATAACCCACAAGCAAACATACTTCTGATTTTGGTTCCAACTTATCAGGCTTCCCCTTTAACACATATGTTGGGCAACCCCAAATGTGGAGATATCTCATACTAGGCTTACGCCCACTCCACAATTCCATAGGTGTTTTGGGAATAGATTTTGATGGAACTAAATTCAAAAGATGTATTGTTGTATCGAAGGCATACCCCCAAAAAGAAATTGGTAGAGTTGAGTAACTCATTATGGACCTAAACATTTCCAAAAGAGTCCTATTCCTTCTCTCCACTACACCATTTTGTTGAGGAGTTCCGGATGATGTCAATTGGGATACAATCCCATTCTAAATTAGGTAATCCTTGAAATCCCCAAGAAGGTATTCGCCACCTCGATCAGATCGAATGACCTTTATGTGTTTACCCAATTGATTCTCTACTTCAGCCCTAAACTCTTTGAACTTTTCAAAAGCTTCGGACTTCTGTCTCATTAGGTACGCATAACCATATCTTGAATAATCATCCGTAAAAGTGATGAAATACTCATAACCTCCTTTTGCTTGGGTTGACATAAGACCACATACATCTGTATGAACTAATTCAAGCAACTCTTGGGCTCTTCTATCTTTTGCATTATAAGGTCATTTGGTCATTTTACCTTCCAAACAAGATTCGCAAACAAGAAATTCATCAAAGTCCATGGGCTGTAAAAGTACATCTTTGATTAGTATTTGAATCCTATTTGAATGAATATGACATAATCGCAAGTGCCAAAGATATGCATCACTAGAAGGAAACTTTCTCTTTAATGATTTTACATGAGAGTTATTATCTAATTCAAAATTATGTAATTCATGCTTGTCGGGAATTAAAATATAAAGACCATCCACAATATTGCCAGAACAGATAAACATTTTATCCTTCTTTATTACAACATTGTCCTTTAGGATAACACAATATCTATGTTTACCTAAATAAGTTGCAGAAATTAAATTTCTACGAACATTAGGTACAAATAGACAATCGTCCAATATTAAAACCCTAGACTCACAGCATAAATTGACAACACCAACAACTACAACCGAAACCTTGCTCCCATCAGCCAAAGTAAGAAACAATTCCCCTTCATTCAGCTTTCTGGTCTCCTGAAACCCCTACAAAGAATTGCAGATATGATTAATACAACCTGAATCCACACACCAAGAATCTGTGGGATTCTGTACCAAACAAATTTCAAGAAAGAAAGGAACTTTTCATACCCTTATTCTTGGCAACTTTGAACTTTGGACAATTTTTCTTCCAATGTCCTTTCTCACCATAATGGAAACACTTTCCTTTAGTTTTCTTTCCTTTGTCGGCAACCCTTAAGGCAATTTGCTTACCCTCTTGCTTAGTGAAGTCCTTCTTCTTCTTCTTCTTACCCTTGCCTTTCGACTTAGGTTGAGAAGTAGAAGCTTCACCCACATTGGCTTCAACATTAGAAGTACCAAGGATGCCTTCTGCCGCCACTAACTCATTCATTAATTCAGACAAAAAATAATTCTTTTTGTTCATGTTATAATTAAGTCTGAATTCCTTGAATGATTCCGGTAGTGACTGGAGTATCATATCCACTTAGGATTCTTCATCAATGTCGGCACCTAAAACTTCCAATGTATTCAGATTAAAGATCATTGTAAGACAATGCTCTCTCACTGAACTACCTTCAGCCATTTTGGTATTATAAATTTTCCTCATGGTTTCTTGCCTTGCTGAACAGCCTTGTTCACCAAACATTTCCTTCAAACTTAGCATAATGTCTAAAGCTAGTTCTACATCCTGCATTTGATGCTGTAGAACATTTCAGATGGATGCTAGGATACAGCACTTGTCCATTTCATTAGATTTTTGCCAATGATTATGTCGTTGTTTTTCCTCAGAAGGAGCATCTAATGAAGGAAAGCTAGGACATGGTTGAGTAAGCACATATTTGTGCTCTTCACCAGTCAAAACAATGTCCAAATTTCTTTTCCAGTCAACATAGTTGAATCCAGTCAGTTTGTTTTGATTAAGAATAGCAATAAGGGGGCTAAATGATGCTATGATTAAATCTAAAAACAATAACCATGAATATAATAAGGAAACTGGACATTATCAATTTAGCATATAAGCATATAATATGGAACCTTAATAAAACCATAATATAATATATGCAACGACAACCCAATCCCATGTTTAAAATTCCTTGGAAGCAAGTAAATTATAAACACTATGATTGATTGAGAACTACTCTCATTATTAGTACTATCATGATAACTCTTATCGAACACTAATAATATGTCGTTTTTCCTTTAGCCTCTTAGTAATAATGACATAGCTCCAAAGGGAGGTTAACATTAAACTTAGTCTAGTGTACACCATTGACTAAATTCTATGTGAGTCATTAAGTAACTCCACGGTAGCCTGGTCTTTCTTAATGTAAAAACACATATTATCCACCATTAAGAAGTTTAACCTATAGTACCATGAATTAAACACCCTCTGAAGGGAGTAAGGTATATACACCAAGGCGAGATGCTTAATCACACTACAATAAACTGACAATGGAGGCCGTGAGATCCAACCATTGTATCGCTCTCCCACTAGATGTTTTAAATCAAAGGTTTTTAAATATAAAACATGTGTAAACAAATTACACATAGCCTTGCTCTTTATACAGGTAAAAAAAACTTAGAGAAAATTCTGGATCCTCAGTCCTCGATCGATCGAGAATGTACCTCAATCGATCGAGAAACGTTCTGGCTGCTCGATCAATCTCCAACAGATTCTCGATCGATCGAGAAAAATCCTGTGAAGCTCAATCAATGCTCGACAGATCCTCGATCAATCTAGAAAAATTCTACCAGCTCGATTGATGCTCGACAGATGCTCGATCGATCGAGCGTCGCGAATTTTGAATTTTCTAGAATTTTTCTAAGACAGTTTTTTAACATTTTCATGAACAAAAAAACCATCATATGAACATAATGGACAAAAAATTGATATCAAAACTGAATTTCATTGATGCTATAGCCTTAAAGTTCAGTTTAACATACTTAAAACTTAAAATTAAACAACATCATAACATCAATATCAATTTTTATCAAACAATAATTTCAACAACCATGCAGAAAACTAATTTCTAGCAACATGAAACTATTGTCACCAATTATAAAACTCAAAACATGTTAAACAGATACGAAATGAAGACTGCTCTGATACCATTGTTGGAAAAATACATGTTTGTATCGCATACAAAACTTACGCAGCGGAAAAATAAGGGATCTACTTCATTCATAAAGTTAACATGTACTATGTAAGTTTCAGAATTTGAGAACAAGAGAGTGTACTTTGGAGCGGTGAATTTCAAAACCGACGATCAGAAGCACTTGGGAATACTTTCAATCTTCACTCCAATTCCACTAACGCCCAAGATGTGTGGTCTCTCAATCAGTTTTCAAAGGAAGAATGTCAAAATGTCTAACACTTCTTACACCACTTCACAATAGTATTCTTATAATTTCCTATAGAAAATTTTGTATGTTTCTCCCTTTGTATCTAACTGATTATCTAATTGGGCTGAACTTTTGGGCCTTTCCAATTGGGCTTAAGTGTGTGGCTTGTAGTGGGATCAAAAGGGACCAATAAGATACTAACTCCAATGGGCCTGGGGCTTTTTTGTCAACTCTTAACAAGTCCAAAGTTACCATTAATTATATTTAATACCACTATACAAATATAATCGCACTCTAGGCCTTATTTATAAATTATATCCCAAGACTTTATTGTACATGCAACCCCTTCATAAAATATTCGTAGTAATACAAAGTCATGAATGTAGACTGCCACTTTCTAGATTACTACATCTTAATTCCTTGAGTACCCAGTTTAATCCTTTAAAAAAGTTATTCATCATATATTTATGAAATCCAATTCCATAAATATATACTTTAGTAACTCCTTACTAAAGTGGTTAGGCCTAACTCTCTAAATAATCAAACCCATTAAACTTATCTCAAAGCAACCTACACTTCATGATCAGGTCCATTATTCTCTCAAGATTAAGAGTTCATGTAAATAGAAGTCGTGAGATTTATTATTCAATTGAAAATTGTTAGGAGAATAATAAATCTCACAGCGGTCCTGTTCAATATGTCTTAACTCTTAAAACATATCAACATATCATCTAGAAATCTCCATTTCCATGATCAAGACAAATCATCTTAGTTGATATGTTGTAGTCTTCGTAGATGAAATACCCAATTCTATTACCAACTACGAACTAAAATTCTAAGTTTACAAAGAACTTGTGATTTATATCTTCTGTGACTAAATCACATACTATGCATCTCACGGACTATATGATAATGTCTCAATATTCATGTTGCCATTATTTTTAGATAATAATAAAACAATTTTATTAAACACAACATTAAGTCATACATAATGTCACGACCCAAACCTGTACTTCAGAATTTAGAGCATGACCGGCATGTTAATATCAAGTTTACCTTAATACTAACACGAACCAACCTAAACAGAAGGTGCTTATCAAGAATTGTTTCCTGTATACCTGCTTATTTTCTTTCATAAAAGCCGTAATATACAAAAATGTGAAAACCTTGAAAATTCATTTCATTTGAACTTTGCAAGATTGCCACTTGGCTGAAACTTCAAGTATTCGTGCAAATATTACATAGCTAAACATTTAGCAAAAACTCTTATTTATAAACCCAACCCCAAAGACATACCACTGGGGTTCAAACCAAACTAAAGTTCAGAATTACATCTGTGCTCAAGGATCAAGTACATCTTGATTCCTTTTATACAACAAAAGAGCTAAACTACTATACCAAAAAAAAAAAAACTATACAATCTAAACAAAAGAGAATCACAGAATCTTGCCACCTCTAATACTCTTGCTACTTCTAGGAAGAACTTGTGCACTGAAATATAATAGGGTGAGCTGCGAAGCCCAGTAAGGTTTTTAAGCTCCATGGGCCTTTGATAAGAATGCATGTAAATCAAATACTTTATGGACATGCCAGCTTTGATAAAATAGCCTTCATTACTATTCATATTGTTCTTAAATTAACTTATGAACTTTCAAATGAAAATACTTCATTTTCCTTTCATATAATAATAAAAGAACATGATAAGGAACTTAAACATAACTCAACATACTTTTCTTATCATCATACTTTTCTTATAACTTCCAAATAGCTTAATAGCTCTTTTATAATACATATTAGTTAGTTCAATTGTAAGTCTGTCACAACTTTGGGAGGCTTCCAGCACTTAGTGCTGTGCATCCGCATTCCCCACAATGCTAGGTAATTCCGGAATCATATCATAATACATACTTTCAACCATGGGGGTAGGTTGACATCCTCCACAAGTTGGCGGTTACCAACAAGGGCGGGTACAAGCGAGAGCCCCACTTTTAATGGCCAAACAGAATCTCCATGGAAATACCAGTACTATAACCCCTACTGGCTGAGTTCAGATCATGACAATGGAATAACTAAAAACTATACTTTCCAGATACTATACTTTTACATAACTATTTAATAACAGTAGCATATCCAATTCTTTCTTTAAACATTATGTTCGTGATATGAGTCATAGCATCAATATGCTAAAATTATCATATATATATATATATATATATATATATTGGATTTAATAAGTCACGAACATAAATCTTTACTTGAATCATGCTTATATGTAATATCTCTAATTAAAAGGTTTTAATGCATTATAGTTTTCTAAATAGTCCTTATACTTATCAAACGCACATGTCACAAATCCCTTACCTGAAAACAGAAGACGTGAAAGATTTGTACCAGAGGAGCTCAAGTGTCCGTGTTCTCGTTCTTGTCACCTAAATGATAGACCAAAACTTATTACTAACAACTCTTCCTAAAATATAAACTTATACCTCAAACACAACCTAACTCCCAACTTAGTAAAATCTTAATTCCCATCACATAGAGTTTCCCCAAAAATAAGGTACAATCGTCAAACTCATAACATACCAAAAAACAGAGAAAGCAAGCCATAAAAATTCATATATGATCTAAACATACCAAAAGATAAGCACATTAAATTATAGCTCAAAAAATTTACCCTAACTTCAAAATTAAATCTACAAAGTCATAGTTATCCTACACTGTTTACTGATCATTTCAGTAGCAAATTCGCCCTTTGTAAAATACGACTGGGCTGTCAAAAAACATCCAATTATCATGAAATTTTACAGAGCTACTCCCCTCTATGTCTAATATATACCGTATAAATTTCAAAGTCAAATCATAAAACCATAATTTATTAAAAATCGTACAAGTCGACATGCGCAAATCTGTCCTGACAGAAATTTATGCAACTTAGAAATTAAATCATTATTTTTGTATTAATCCAAATGCAGTGAGACCAGTTCCATAACAACCATATGTGTCTTAGATTACATAAAAACTACTCCTAGCATCATAATTCACAGAAAATGATTTAATACAGAATTTGCTTGTAGTGAACATCAAATCTGTCACAGTGACAGCTTCAGTGCATATTGATACAAAATTCATCAACTAAATGCAAATGGTCTTCAATTCATTTGGGTATTTTTATACCAATACAATAAACATTAAAATGACTTATTAAGCATCCAATAGACCATAAAACCATCAAACTTTCAACTTACAAAAACAGAATCACAAGTTTAGCCCCTAAAATCAGATTTGAGAACAAAGAAGGGAAAACAATTAAACTATCAAAATACTCTAAAATCAAATAAGTTTTTAATTACTTACCCACAAATTTGAAGCTGAAACTTTAGTTTTAGGCTCTTAATTCCTTCTTTAGAGTGAGATTTTGTTTTGGTGAGAGAGGGAGAGAGAGAGCTCTTGCCGTGTGAAAGCAAAGAGAGAAAGAAAAGAAAGAGCAAAAGAAAGGAAGCAAGAAGCTTCTGGTACAGCAAAAGAAAAGATGAGGAATTGACTTTGAGGGGGTGTACGTGTATAGCAAAGGAGAAAAAGATCAAGACCAACTTTTTTCCACTTTTTGGCATTTGCACTTTTCACCCCATATAAACTTATATTTCAAGAAATGCCCAATGACAATATAACTTTGCATATATGTGTATGTGTGTGTGTGTATATATATATATATATACATATATATCCTTATCTTCATAAAATTTATTTTCTACAACATTAAAAGAGCATATGTCTTTTATAATATCACAATAGCAAAGTTTTAATGCACTTAAAATAATTAAGGTAATAACAAACATATAAACTCATAAATTTAATTATGCAATTAGGTTGGGGGTGTTACACATAATGTCATATATAGCATCATACAAATAGGATTTAAGGGCACAAATCCTAACAATAACATCTTTAGGGTATACCATAACTTTAGGGCCATCCCTTCCATTTTGCATCTTTTGTTTGTTCTTCAGAATTAGGTGAACACATGATATATGGTTGAATAAACAAGAGATATAAAGGGTATCCTTTGTGGGCAATGATTCCAACCGATCTCCTAAATAGATCCCATAGTGGATTGGTAGCGAACCTTTAACGTACTCAAAACCCATTATTGGCAATGGCACCGATTGTGAGTTGGTGGGATGAAATCCAGAAGATTTGGGCTCGAATGGAGCCTTCCATCTTCCCACTCTTCACCAACTGAGGGTAAGGGACAAAAAAGACCAAGTGATGTGTATGCAAACATGTATTGAAATAGTTTTTATCAAGGTTAAAAAATAAGACACATAGGAATTAAACTCACTATCCCTAGTGGAGTTTCCACTATTGACAAGACGAAAAAAAATGGAGTCACCACCTAATTTTTGCAATGGTCTATGAACCATATATATACCATCCTCTTGACAAAGGACCTTTTGGTCTTACTACCAGAGATATGGGTTCAGAGTTTAAGTACGTTCTTGGGAGGTGTTAGGCACCCAAGACCGCCCAACCCTAAGGTTAGCCACCCATCATTGTGTCTTATGTCTTAACCTCGAAAAAATCATGTTTAACACTTGTATCTTGAACTTACACACACACTAGCATGCAAAACCCTATCATACCATTCATCTTAAACAAAGGCAGCGAGTAATCAAGGTAGTAGCATAATCATGGCAATCATAAGATTATATAAACATCCATACTAAAAATCAAAGATCATACAAACATATTTGTCGCAAAAGATGCATTTTCATATCAATGCATGACTTACCTTTACTTACCTTGCAGCAACTTAGCAACCATTGGGTCTGGCTGACATCATTAGTTTAGTCTTTTTCCAACTTTTTGGTCTTGACTTTGATAGCGTATTTGAAAGTCTTTCTGAAAGATTGGGCTGATCTTAGTGTCTATGGTGAGCTCTGGATGTCTAGTTTCTAGAACACTAAAGAAATTGAAAATACAATGGTCGGATCAAAAGTTATGACCTTGGGAAACGTGCTAATGCACTTTACATGATTTTCTAGATATCTCAATCATTTTGACTCTGATTTCTACCCATGAATAGTCATTGGAAAGAGTATTTGATCATCTTTGCAATGACATTGGTCTCAATCCATTTTGATGGTCAGATCAAAATTAGGGTTTTTCGGGCCCACCAAGAGTCAACCTCAGGTCAAACCTGTCAACGTTGACAAAAGTCTTTGAGTAGCTTGGGTTTGATGTAAAACCATGAAAAATGGTGGTTCAAGAGGATTTTGACCTCGTTTGACTTTTGATAAACCCAGGGTTGACTAGGGGCATTTTGGTCATTTTGGCTGAAAAAGGCACTTTAAGTGCTTCGATACCCAAACGAGTTGTGCCACATCAATATAGATGTTTCCACGGCCCCATGGATAGAAATAATATTTTTTGGTTCTGGCATGCATATCGAGGGGGACAAAATTCAATGTCTACACTGCCAATAGGATCAACCATCTTGATAGCCTTCCACTCAAGGCATGCTTCTTGAATAGATATTTCAATGGGTCCATCCTAGCTACTATCCATATCTGGAAAGGTAGGATGATGTGTCTAAGTTTTTGCACGACCCATACGATAGCAAAGCATGACTTTTCTATAGGTGTGTATCTATTCTCATAATCATGGAACCTCTTACTCAAGTAATGCACGACTTTCTCATTCTTATCATCATCCTTTTGTGCAAGCATACACCCAACCGCATTTTCTATGAATAAGAGATAAAGGAGTTATGACTTTCCAGGCTTTGGGGGTAAGAAAAGATGGATGGAGAAGATATTCCTTGATAAGTTTACAGGCTCTCTAACATTCATCATTCCATGCATGGGGTTCATTCTTCCTCAAAAGCTTGAAAATAGGCTCAAAAGTATAAGTGAGTTTGGCAATGAATCAGCTAAACTACTATAACTTGCCTAAAAATCCTTTTATTTCTTTCTCACTCTTAGGTGGAGGCATATCCAAGATGGCTTTAATCTTTAATGGATCAACATCTATCCCTTTATTACTTACCAAGAAACCTAGCAATTTTCCTACAGTTACTCCGAAGGGGCACTTCTATGGATTCAGTCTCAATCTATACTCCTTGATCCTCTAAAAAAAATTCCTTAGGTTGGTGATATGCCCCCCTTTATCCTTGGATTTCACTATCATGTTATCAACATATACTTTAACCTCATTGTGCATCATGTCATGTAGTAGGGCTGTAATCATTCTTTGATAGGTCACACCCACATTCTTAAGCCCTAATGGCATTGCCTTATAACAATAAATTCCTCATTCTGTAGTGAAGGTGGCCTTGGTCATGCCCTTAGGAGCCATCTTGATTTGGTTATATTCTGAGAAACCATCCATGAAAGACATCAAGGCACTATCGATTGTATTATCCATAAAGACATCTATATGAGGGAGAGGGAAATCGTCCTTAGGGAAAGCCTTGTTTCGGTCTCTAAAATCTATGCACATCCTCACTTTTCCATCCTTCTTGGGTACAAGCACAACATTGGCTATCCACTCGGCTTGGTGCACGGGCTTGATGAATCTTACTTTCAACTTCGTGACGTCTTCCTTGATCTTGAGAAGCCACTCAGTATACGTCTCAACTTCTACTTGACGGGTATCATGTGAGCATGGGTATCAATGTGGTGTTAAGCTATCTTAGGATCAATGCTAAGCATATCTTCGTAGGACCATGCAAACATCTCTTGGAATTTTGTGAGCAGTTCTTGAAGATCTTTTCTTTCTTCTTTATTTAAGGTTGAGCCAATTTTAATTAAGTGTGGATTCTTATTATTGCCCGGATTAAGAGTTTCAAAAGTTGGTTCCACAAGTTCAATTTTCTTTCCAATCGTTTATTAATTTCATTTTTAAATTCATTAGAATCATTTAAGTGCAGAATTTCAATATTATGGCACATATTAAGTTACCCATCAGAAAGCATGATGAATTTCGTCCTTCTTTCTTCTTAGGCAGCGTCACCTTTTTCCTTAAACAAATTTTGCAGCTCCACGGACCAGTCTTCATCTTTTAAGGGCCCCTAAACATGTATGGCTTCTATTATGTCCCACAATAGTTCTTCTTCGTTGGAAGGGGTATTAACTTCTTCATAAGAAGACTAGTCACAGTCACCCTTGCTCCAACAGCTAATCGCCTCATCATCATCTTCCTTGTCTTTGTCTTCATCTTTGGCTAGGACAACATACCATTTAGCGTCGGGAGGTGGGGTCGTGTCTTGTTCAATCAAATTGCACACAGGGGTGACCTTTGTTGTCCCAACTATCAAATTCCATTCTGGCTAGTCGTGATCCTCCCATGATCTTGCACTTCCTATTTCAGAAAATTCGTTGACATAAGCCCTAATGAAGGTCCATGGTCTAGAAACGTGCTCTAGCACTGGAAGGAGGAAGCAGATCGTTCCTTCAATCATCATGCGACCAATATGTTCCTGAGTCATGTGGTCAGACATCATGGCATGTGGGAAAACTGGTAGAAGCCATTGGAAGCATAGGCACATGTCCCAAAAAGGTCCTCTTATTCAGATGTTCTTACAAAATCTTTTAAGTCCATTTCAATTAAGGCTCAATTACAAAAATCATTCCCTTTCCTCTTATTAACTTTGCCCTTTGTTTCAAAAGGCTTAGTCCATTTACAATAAAGTTCTCATCTTACTCTCGTGGGCTTTCATTAGAACGTGCTTAGAGATTTTTAACCCTTTGTCTCAAATATGGGCTTACAATGTATCCACCACCTTTGGGCTCTTCTTTTTTCCATTCATTATCAACATTTTTTTTTAAGCAGCCCTCTAGCTAGAATATATTGTAGCCTTCCTCTCAAAGTATATGAATCTCTCATCATTTTGGGCTTTGGCATAGAATAAAGGTACCACTCATGAGATGTCTAGTACACAGGTGCCTCGTCGTAGTGGGAGAATTGTTCGGCCTCCTATAAGATTTATAGGTTTGGGAGAAACTTATGAAGCTATCTCAAAAGAGGCTAAATCGGATCCTTACACTTATGATGAAGCAATAAATGATATAGATGCACATCATTGGGTCCAAGCTATGAAATCTGAATTAGATTCTATGTATTCCAATCGTGTATGGGATCTTGTAAAGGTGCCTAATGGCATTAAACCTATTGGTTGCAAATGGGTTTACAAGAGGAAGAGATGGCTAGATGGAAAGGTTGAGACCTTTAAAATAAGACTAGTGGCAAAAGGGTATGCACAAAAAGGAAGGTATTGATTATGATGAAACTTTTTCGCCAATAGCCATGCTTAAGTCTATCAGAATTCTCTTATCCATTGCTGCTCATTATGATTATGAGATTTGGCAAATGGATGTCAAGACTGCATTTCTCAATGGAAATCTTGAAGAGGAAATCTATATGATGCAACCGAAAGGTTTCATAACAAAGAACCAAGAGCATACGGTATGCAAGTTGAAAAGGTCCATTTATGGAATTAAGCAAGCATCTAGGTCATGGAACATCAGATTTGATCAAGCAATAAAATCATTTGGTTTTGAACAAAATCTTGATGAACCATGTGTGTACAAAAGACATGGAGACAAAGTAGTAATGTTCCTAGTGCTTTATGTTGATGATATTCTACTCATTGGAAATGATGTAGGGGTAATGTCATTGATAAAGGTTTGGTTGTCAAGCCAATTTGATATGAAGGACTTGGGTGAGTCTAACTTTATTCTAGGGAACAAGCTTTGGTGAGATCGCAAGAATAAGATGTTAGGCTTATCACAAGTTGGATATATAGATAAGGTTCTAGAACGGTTTAGCATGCAAAACCCCAAGAAAGGATTGCTTCCTTTTAGACATGGAGTTCCTTTGTCTGATGACCAAAGGCCTAAGACTCAAGAAAAAGAAAATATGATGAGACAAGTTCCTTAAGCTTCTGCAGTAGGAAGTCTCATGTATGCCATGCTTTGTACTAGACCAGATATCTGTTATTCAGTTGGCATGGTCAGCCAATATCAATCAAATCCAGGACCAAAACATTGGCAAGCTGTTAAGCATATTCTCAAGTATCTTAGGAGAACAAGAGATTATATGCTTGTTTACCAGTGTGAGGATTTAATTCCCATTGGCTATACAGATTCAGATTTTCAATCGGATCTAGATTTCAGAATATCCACTTCTGGATGCGTTTTCACCTTGGGAGGTGGAGCCATAAGTTGGGGGAGTGCTAAGCAATCTTGTATTGCGGACTCCACCATGGAAGCTGAGTACGTTGCTGCTTGTGAAGTAGCAAAGGAAGCTATTTGGCTTAAGAAATTCCTTTCTGATCTTGGTGTTATGAGAATGGAGTAAGTTCTCATCACATTGTTTTGCGACAATAGTGGAGCGGTTGCACAATCTAAAAATCCAAGGAATCACAAGAAAGGAAAGCACATTGAGAGGACATCATTCGAGACATTGTTGCTCATGGAGATGTTGTGGTAGTAAAGATTGAAAGTGCAAATAATCTAGCAGATCCTTTTACCAAAGCCTTGCCTCAAAGGACTTTCGAGTCACATTTGGAGGGAATGAGAGTTAAATTAGTGCACAATAGTCTTTAGGGCAAGTGGGAGATTGTTAGGATGTGTGCCCTTAAATGCTATTGTATGATGCTATGTATGACATTATGTATGATTTAATGTTTTGTTTAATAAAGTTATTTTTTTATTATCTAAAATAATGGTAACATGAATATTGGGACATTATCATATAGTCTATGAGATGCATAGTATGTGATTTATGTGATATAGTCACAGAAGATATAAGTCACAAGTTCTTTGTAAACTCAGAATTTATAGTTCGTAGTCGGTGATGAAATTAGGCATTTCATTTGCGAAGACTATAACGTATCAACTAAGATGATTTGTCTTGATCATGGAAGTGGAGACTTCTAGTTGATATGTTGATATGTTTTAAGAGTTAAGACATATTGAACTGGGCCGCTGTGAGATTTATTATACTCCTAACAACTGTCAAATGAATAATAAATATCACGACTTCTATTTGCATGAACTCTTAATCCTGAGAGAATAATAGACCTGATCATGATGTGTAGGTTGCTTTGACATATCAAGAGTGAGATCTAAAGTAAAGGTCAAAACTTTAGTATGTTGGGCAGCTACATTTAGTGTTGATGTAACATATATTCTCAAGATAGAATTCATAATCTCTTGATGGAGATATAAAATATTCCCTTGAGATAAGTTTAATGGGTTCAGTTATTCAGAGAGTTAGGCCTAACCACTTTGGTAAGAAATTACTAAAGTATATATTTATGAAATTGGATTTCATAAATATATAATGAATAACTTTAAAGGATTAAATCGGGTACTCAAGGATAAGATGTAATAATTTACAAAGTAGCAGTCTACATTCATTGACTTTGTGTTACTACGAATATTTTATGAAGGGGTTGCATGTATAATAAAGTCTTGGGATATAATTTATTAATAAGGCCTAGAGTGCAATTATATTTATATAGTGGTATTAAATATAACTAATGGTAACTTTGGACTTGTTAAGAGTTGACGAAAAAGCCCAAGGCCCATTGGAGCTAGTGTCTTATTGGTCCCTTTTGGTCCCACTCCAAGCCACACACTAAAGCCCAATTGGAAAGGCCCAATAGGCCAGCCCAATTAGATAATTAGTTAGTTATAAAGGGAGAAACATACAGAATTTTTATAAGTGATATAAGAAATGGTGTGTATGTGAGAGTGAGACACACTTTCATTCTCCCTTTGAAAACTGATTGAGAGACCACACATCTTGGGCGTAAAGTGGAATTGGAGTGAAGATTAAAAATATTCCCGAGTACTTCAATCTTTGGTTTTGAATTTCACCACACCAAGGTATGCTATCTTGTTCTTAAATTCTAAAATTGACATAGTGCATGTTATCAATCATGAATGAAATAGATCCTTGTTTGTTGCTTTTGCTATGTGTTTTGTATGAGATACAAAACCAAAATTTCCAACAGATATACCTTTGAATTTTAAGATAAACCTCTTACATGTGAGAAATTAGGTGAATACAAGATATATGCTTATCCTCAAGTTTTTTACATCTTTTATTTGCCCTTTAGAATTAGGTGAATACAAGATATATGGTTGAACAAACAAGTGATATGAATGGTACCCTCTTATTGATAGGATTTAGGATCCCTCTAAGTATGGGTAGGCTCCCTAGAGCTAAATGGATAGATCAGTAGGTCACGCACAACTAGGTGGGCCATAATTCCAACCTTGGGCCTAAATGGACTGTACTGGATTGGTGGTAAACTGTTAACGTACTCAAAGCCCATTATAGGCAATGACATAGATTGTGAATTAGTGGGATGAACTCTAGAAGATTTGAACTGAATGGAGCCTTCACCTTCCCACTTATCACCAACTGGGGTGAAAGGGACAAAAAAAAACAAGTGAAGCATGTGCAAACAAATATTCAATAAGCCTTTATTAAGATTAAGAAATAAGACTCATTGGAATCAAACTCTCTATCCCTAGTAGAGTTCCCACTATAGGCGCAACGGGGGGGAGTATGCCTCGGCCAAATGGACCGTGATAGAGAAGAAAATGAAGTCGCTACCTAGATTAGGTCTAGGAACCATAAATATAGCACCCTTCATGGAATAATTGATCTACTACCAAAGCACGTGTCCGGAGTTTAGGTATGGGGATTGGAGGGTGTTAGGCACCTAACCCCACCCAACCCATGGGTTTGCTTCCATGCATTATGTCTTACATCTTAATCTCATTAAAGGCATATTCAACATTTATCATTCTAGAATCACACACACGCTAGCATCTAAGCAATTAACATGGCATTTTTCATCATAATCTCTAACATACATCTATCACACATAGCATCATATCGTATCCAAGGGCAAAATTAAATCATAGCAGAATCAAACAAACATGTTATTGCATTTTAGACATAAAAGGCATGGAATCCAAACTAACATGATCATGTTCATCAACCCTAGACAAAATCATTTCCCAAGCAAATGCATGTTTATATGAATGCATGACTTACCTCTCACTGCAACACAACACTATGCATCACGGCATGATCATGTTATATGCATGTTCATGGCACATCAACAAGATTGAAGATAAACTATCAATAAATGGATTTAGATGCATGACTAACTTGCTGATCTTGCATAACGCAATAAATGTAATTAATTCCAAATAAACAATGCTCTTATAAACCTCTAACAATATCTAAAATCCATAATTTATAAATAATCTCCAAATATTATAAAATGTTAAGCAAAATAAAAATAACTAAAAATCCTTTAAGACTTCAAGCATTATTGACGTCACCTAAAAACTCCCATGCTCTACCTTGCACTTTACAAAGTGATCCAAATGTTCAGTTTCCCAACTACATTTTGTCTAAAAATTGTTATTGATGGGGTGAGCCACACATCTAGTATGCAATTATACACAATACATAACAGAATAGAGTCAAGCAAAGCATGAGTATTTTGATTTCACAAACTCATTGACATCAAATATAATTTTTCCAAAACATATAATGAACCACTTAATACATATGTAATCAAATCTTAAAATCATTCAAAAAAACATACAAATAATTTATCAGAGCATAGTGTCACATATACACATATCACATATTCTCACATAGAATCATGTGAGCAAATACTAACATCTAACCCTTGCTAGTGAGGGATCAACACTTATTCTCACATACAACCCTGTGAGGGGGCTTACACATATATCTGATCAATTCTAAAAACACTTATTTTGAGTCACATATCAGAAAAAGCAAAGTTTATACAAAATAGAATGATTTACTAAATATTAACAATTATTCCAATTATAGAGGCATATCAAAGATTACAGTATCGAATTGAAACATAAATCAAAGGATGCTTGACTCTCTTAGGGAGTGAATAAGAACTGAAGAGTTTATATAAATATTTTTACAATTATTGATTAAGCCTCAAAACCCAATTTGCTAAAAGCAACGTCTTAAATACCATTTGTAAAATAAGAATATAACTTTGAAATCACTAGGTTTTAAACAAACTTAAAGAACAAGAACCTTTTTAGAAAACTTTTCTTAAAACTCAATTCTTTATGAAAATAGTTTTGTTTAGAAATCATTTTTTAAATGAGATTTAGACATTCAAATCATTATTTAAAATTCAAAGTTTCTCTTTAAAACATTATTTAAAGTCGAAGTTTCTCTTTCAATGACATAAAAATGCTTTTGATAAACTTTAGAAAACGTAAGCTTAAAAACATAACTTTTGAAAAACCTTTAGCTTCTAAGAGCCTAATGAACAAACTTGTGCATATTATGCAAATTACTTACTGCACTTGAACCACTCTGAAAGTCCAGCTGAAACACCTTTTAAATAGTCTCAAAATACTCTTAAATAGAACCTATAATCAGCCATGGAAATTACTTAACACTTTTAGAACCTATAATCAGTCGAAACACCCTTATTGAATTATACAAAATGACTCACTAGGATTAAACTTTGTTGAACTAATAACACTTTTAACACTAAATTAAAGTTTCTCTAACCAATGATGTTCTAACCTGAAAGTTCAAATAGAGTATAAAACACCAATGAACGTGTAGACCCCCAATTTTAAAATAACCAACACAAGCTTATACCCAAAAAATATACATGCGAAATAATAGGTACAAACAGAAATCCAAACAAATAAACAACTCTACACCATCATTAATAACAACACAACAGCAATTAAAAGGTAAGAGTAAGGGTTAGAGAGATGCAAACACAAAGATAACATCGGCACGTGTTATCGAAGAGGAAACCGAAGAACTCAGTGAAAAACCTCTCCGCTGCCCTCCAAGTGGTCAAATGATCCACTAAAGAATAAAGTTGGGATACATGAATAACAGTAGACCCTCCAAGCCTAATCTACCCGATGCACCTAAGCCCTCCAAGCTTCTTGCTCCAACAGGGTTACATCGACCTTGTCTTCTTTAGATTTTCGGATCCCGCAATAAGCTCCATATTGCATCCGCCATCCTTGGCATCTTCCAATGCTTCCCAAGCTCCAAAAACACTTTCAACACTTTGAATGGGTGTGGGTAGTGTTTGGGTACAAATCTCCTCTCAATGGGTATAACAATGGAAGAGGGAAGGAGAAGAGACTACAAAGATTTCTCTCTAAGAATGAGTAGCTCTCTCTCAAATAAGGTGGTGTGTTGTAGAAACCTTTCTTAGGGTTTTTCTCTCAATGGCCTCCTTTTTCAGCACCTTACATTTCGTGGGTATAAGGGTATTTATAATAAGGTATGGGAGGAATGTGAAAAGTCATTTTTCTACAAAACAGGGCATTCTGGCGACTCGGCCTCATGACTGGAACGAGTGGCGAGTTAACTGCTAGGCCAGACTGTACTTTTTGTCCTGTCGTGCTCCAGCTGTCGTGACCCTTTAGCTTCCTGCATGCTTCACATGTGTGACACTTTGTCGACTTGCCAATCGCGAGACTCCTCCTGAATGTACACAACTTGAGTTTCTTCACAATTTCTCACACACAACCTTTACTTTAGTCCCACCTAAATACAGGGTTTTTACATGCTGAATTAAAAGCAAATTTGGCACAGAATAAAGCCAACACATGGTTGATTAAATTCAACATTACATAACCAATTATATTCCCTTGCATTAATGGAAACTCATATTGTCATGACGAAGGCAGTAGTCAAAATATCATTGACCTAGGATTTAATATAAAACCCCAATGAAAATGTAAGAGCCATATACCTGAATAGAGATTTGTAATCCAAGACTTGTTCTAAAGACACACAGTGGGCAACCTAGGATTTAATTATATAACCCCAATGAAAACGTGAAAGCCATGTTCATGAATAATAATTTGACCCATGACTTTGTTCATGGATGCACACTATGGCCAAATCTAGGATTTAATATATATATATATATATATATATCCCAATGAAAATGTAACAGGCATTATAAGATTTGATCCATGACTTTGTTCATGGATAGATATAGTGGGCAAATCTTATGTAAAAGTATAAATAAAATTTTAGGACCAAAACTAACCTTTTGAACAATCTAACATCACTAACTGATTCCATGATAAAATTATAACCTTTAAATTCTTTATTTCTAACATATGAGAAGTCACATTTGGGACAATTTAGTTGCTTCTTCAATTGTATTTCTTCTAATATCCAAGGAAAAATACACCTCCTAGCCTCCATAGTGATGAAATCTTTCCTATGAAAACCCTACTTTATCTCTTTCTCTACCTTATATATAACGCATCAGAGATATGGGCTTGGTGAGGTAGTAGGCTGGAGTTTACGACCCGTTAAAACTTATCTTTTTAGTCTCCAAGAATCCCATAAAACTTAAATATACTTCCAAGACTTTAATTCCCAATTAACCTCAAATTAAGATTTATTTGTTTAGATAAGCCAGAATTCCAAAGGATCCCAATAACTCTTAAACTTCTAATCCAAATAGGTTTTAATTCTCTAATCCTTTTCCTTAAATCATAAGGAGACCAAAAGTTTTATATGAATAACCCACAAAGTAACACTCCACGTTACATCTTCCTCTTTTATTTGTTATTTTAACTGCCGCACTATATTGTATGCACTAAAACTTTAATTTTCTCACCTATTTTGTAGCACCACAAAATTGTCTACTCCCATCTTTACTACAACTTAAATAATGCTACCAAGTGTAGGATTGTTGCGAAGTAATAACTCGATAAGTCCAAGGTCGAATACACAGGGAAAAGGGAATCGATTAGCAAACCACAAGAGAATAAAACTAAAATATTAAAGTTTAATTGAAGAGATTTTTTATGGTTTAGTAAAGGTAATTTAAATTGAGAGGGAATAACAATATATTAAGGCGCTAAGGTTTAGGGATCCACACACAACACATCTATTGGTAGTCTTAACAATATTTATTTTATAACTCAACTAAAATTCATACGAAGGATGATCTTAGTGAGATGATTTAACAGTAAGAACTCAAGAATTAATTGTCAATGGTAGTTTTATGAAATTGATTGATTTTAGGCAAAACAAAACTAGTGAATTAGTTCGCAGGGAATACTAAGCACTTGATGTGCCCGGAGTCTATGATAAATCAAAGGATTATACAGAACTAAACACTTTTCTAGATGAGTAAAACAATCAAAAACATAAAAATATAAGTATTAAAACCAATAAATAATTGTTAAGAACATACCAATAAATGGTTGGGTTTCACCCTTTGCCTTAGCAAGGCTTCTAGCAAGGCATAACATAAATAAAACTCTAAAAATTGTAAATAAACTTTAAGAAAACCTACATTATGTTCTACGGCAGCTCCCCTCTGAATTTTGCCCTAAAGAGCCTTTAAATAAGTAATTGAATCCTATTACAAATTGGATTCCCATTTGGAGAAAATCCTAGGTTTTTAGGCTTCACTTAACCGACGTTTTTGGCCCATTTAACTTCAGAATTCAAACCTTTGGTAGCTACAAAGTTTTATCCCTTTAAGTTAGATTTCCAGCCCAACTTGAATCTTCTCGATTGGATATCTAAGCTGAAAGTTATGCTCCAAATACTGACTGGTATGCAGGCTAGAATCCTAATTCGAATTGGAGTTGGATTTTGTGCAAATTTTCTTTGATTCCTTGCTCCAATTGGACTTGAATTTAATTGGTTTGGCCTTCTTTGACTTCATCATGGACCTTGTAAAAGTAAAGTCCATTAGCTTTCTTCTTTGCACAAATCCACTTATTTAATTTCATTATTCCATAAAAAACAAATTGACACATTAAAATTCAATTAAGTGCAAAATTGTTTTTTAACATTATTCCAAAACCAACTATAAAATGCATGAATCAACTAAAAATAAGTATGATAATTCTTTCTAATAATGATATAAATATGCAAAATTAAGTTATTATCACACTCCCCAACTAGCTCATTGCTAGTCCCTAACAATTTAAGCGACTTGAGACAAAGACACAAAATAACAAAAAAAAAATTGATACTTTAGTAGAAACAGTTAATCAAATGTCAAAACACTAACAACCACCAAAGATATTCCACATACGATCAATACTTAGTGTGTGAATAGTTTAGCCAACACAAACACAACATTATTCTTAAGATAAAACATGTCTTGAATTTCTATCCAAAGTCACTCCGAAAAGGGTGTAACACTCTCAAACATATGTGAGCAGAATAATGTAGAACAAAGACTAATATCTCGCAATAAATAAGATGAAGAACAGTGAAGCAAAATAAAGGACATTTATAGTCTCATGAAAGGATGCCAAACACTAAGAATATTACACCACACACATTGATTAGTCATGTCAAGACCCAAACCATACCTTCCTTAAGATCAAATAGGACTTTCATTGGGACATAATGTAGGGTAGAGAGAAGGAATTTAGAACAAAGGGTAGGTAAAAATAAAAAGTATAATTATAGAGACAACTTCTTTTGAGTATATGACAATTGATTTATCCTCTCAAGTTTCTTGAATATTGCACTTTCACTTTCTTTCTTTTTTCTTCAAAATTTCATAAACAAATTTATTCTCTATTTCTTCCTCTTTCACATTCCTTTTTTTTTCAACATTTTTCATTTTCTGTTTATGACTTTTTTTTTTTAGTGACTCCTTTTCTTCCAACTATTTCACCACAAATTTACCGCAATAGAATAATTTGATTGCATTCATTCTTGGAACACTTTAGGAAAGGATTTGAAAAGGAATGGCTAAAATAATAAGCTTAAATGGGTGACTAGCGGCAATGTATCAAGAAAGAAAATAATAAAGGCTCAAAATTAACAAAGATGGCCTAAAATCATCTCTTAAGGATTGGGATAGTTCTTCAAATCAAAGAATAATGAGACTAAGCAACAACAAAGTAATGTGCTTCCAAATGAAAAAATGAGATCAAAAGAAAATAACCCTCTAAAAAATGAATGGCTCAAGAACTCACTTGGTCTCTACATTTTATTTTCAAGATTTTCAGAGTCATCTCTATCTCTCAACCAAGATACATGTTCATGTGGCTAAAGTGCATGTGCATAATAGGTGAGCATGAAAAACAATGGAATTCTTTAGATAGAAGTAGCTTAATAAACTTTGACTTAAAAATCTTGCTAAAAACAAATGCAAATCATCTCAAGTTCCTCCCCCCAACCTAAAGCTTACATTGTCCTCAATGTTAACAAGGAAAAATAACAAAGAGTAGAGATTACGGAGAGTACCTTGAAGAGATGAACATAAGTGAACAAAAAAAAACCTTAACACCTGCAAAAGGGGTTAGAAAACAAAAAAAAAAAAAAAAAAAAAAAAAAAAAAAAAAAAAAAAAAAAAACACAATCTAAACTACGACACAAATACTAATGCTAATTGCTTGGCAAGTCTTGATAAATGAGATCCTCCAAATTAATGGATTCCTCCTCTTGTGAAAAACTCTCAAGAAACGGCTTAAGACGTTGTCCATTCACCTTAAATATGTTACCATTCTTAGGATTTTCAATTTCTATGGCACAATGGGGGAAAACATTTTTAACAATGAAAGGTCTAGTCCATTCAGATCTCAATTTTCTGGGGAACAAATGTAACCTAGAATTATTATACAAAAGAACTTGTGGAGATGGTTCAAAAATTTCCTTAAAATTTGTTTGTCATGAAAAACCTTCATTCTTTCTTTGGAAGTCCAAGAATTATCATATGCATCACGCCGAATTTCTTCCAACTCATTCAATTGCAATTTTCTCAATGAACTAGCCTTGCTAAGTTAAAGTTAAACATCTTTATTGCCCAATATGATTTATGTTCCAATTCCATAAGTAAGTGACAAGCTTTACCATAAACAATTCTATAGGGAGACATACCAAGAATATTTTTATAAGCAGTGTGGTACGCCTAAAGTGCATCATTCAACCTCAAAGACCAATCTTTACGATTTGGGTTAACTGTTTTTTCCAAAATTTGCTTAATCTCTCTATTGGCAAGCTCAACTTGTCCACTTGTTTGTGGGTGATATGGGATGGCAACCTTGTGTGTTATGCAATATTTTCTCATTAATGCCTCAAAAGGTCAGTTGCAAATGTGCAAGCCCTCATCACTAATAATTGCCCTAGGGATGCCACACCTTGACAAAACATTTTCCTTCAAGAATTTCAAAACAATTTTGTGATCATTCTTTTTGCAAGGAATAGCCTCAACCCATTTTGAAACATAATCTATAGCCACTAGAATGTAAAGATATCCAAAAGAAGGAGGAAATGGACCCATGAAATCTATGACCCAACAATCAAAAATTTCAACAACTAAAACTGGATTTAAAGGCATCATATTTCTACGAGTTATTCCTCCCAACTTTTGACAAGACCCATGATGAGTGTCTTTAAACATATTAGGCCAATAAATTCCACATTGCAAAATCTTTGCAACGGTTTTCCTTGAAGAAAAATGGTCTCCACAAGCTTCATTATGACAAAAGGAGATGAAACTAAATATTTCATTATTAGGGACACATCTCCTAATGATTTGATCTCGACAGTACTTAAATAAATAAGGATCATCATAGAAAAAATTGCATACCTCAACCATGAAGCGTTTCTTATCTTGAGCACTCTAGTGACATGGTGTTTGGCCTGTGACAAGAAAATTGACAATATCAGCATACCAAGGCAAAGTAGAGATGGAAAACAATTTTTCATCAAGGAATGAATCCCTAATGGGTAATGCATCCATGGATTCATTAAAAGTGAGGCACGACAGATGGTCTGCCACCACACTAAATTCTTGTAGTAGAAGAATCCATCTAATCAACCTTGGCATTACATCCTTCTTTGAAAGAAGATATTTTAAAGTTGCATGGTCAATGAAAATAAAAACAAGAAAGCCAAGAATATATGAACAAAATTTATCTAAGGCAAATACCACAGCAATTAACTCTTTTTCAGTTGTTGAATAATTCATTTGAGCTTCATTCAAAGTCTTACTTGCATAATAGATTGCATGAGCTTTTTTATCCTTTCTTTGCCCTAAAATAGCTCCAATCACATAATCACTTGCATCACACATAATTTAAAAAGGTAAAGTCCAATTTGGTGGTTGCATGATAGGTGCAGTGGTAAATGCCTTTTAGCTTATCAAAAGCTTCTTGGCAACCTTAGGTCCATTCAAAGGGAGTGGCATTTGTTAGGAGGTTACACATAGGTTTAGATATGAAACGAAAGTCTTTTATGAACCTCCTATAAAATCCAGCAAGTCCTAGGAATGATCTCACATCTTTAACAGTCTTAGGTGTAGGCAAATTAGCAATCAACTCAATTTTTGCTTTATCCACCTCTATGCCTTTTGAAGAAACAATGTAGCCTAATACAATCCCTTCTGTGACCATGAAATGGCACTTTTCCCAATTTAATAGTAAATTATTTTCTTCACACCTAGTTAAGACTTTTTGTAAATTAGAAAGCATTCATCAAAAGAGTCACCAAAAAAAAATCATCAATGAAAACCTCTAAATAATGCTCTACCATGTCACTAAAAATACTTAGCATGCACCTTTGAAAGGTGGCAGGTCCATTACATAAACCAAATGGCATCCTTCTAAATGCAAAAGTACCAAAAGGACAAGTAAATATGGTTTTCACTTGATCTTCAAGTGCAATTTCAATTTAATAGTACCTAGAATACCCATCTAAAAAGCCATAGTACTCATGACCTGCTACTCTCTCTAAAACTTAATCTAAGAAAGGTAAAGGGAAGTGATCTTTCCCAGTGACTACATTCAATTTTCTATAATCAATACACATCAGTTCTAACTATCTCTTTCATTGTAGGGTTCAACCTACGTTGCATCTCCCAGATGGTTTAGCATTGTCCTCTAAATAAATCTTGTGAGTACAAACCAATGGGCTAATTCATTTAATGTCAGCTATGTTTCATCCTATGGCACTCTTATGTTTTCTCAAAACATTTAATAACTTACCTTCTTGCAAAGAGTTAAGTTCAGAAGATATTACCACAGGAAAAGTCTCATCGGTTCCTAGAAAAGCATACTTGAGCTCAACAGGCAAGGGCTTTAACTCCAATTTTGGTACTTGCTCACTAGATGGCAACAACTTTATCTCACGAGGTGGCAACTCCTCATATTTCAATTTACAATTGCTCGCTTCCAATTCCTGTGCAGATTCCAAAAGACAATGAATGTATGCTATTTCAGAATTCTCATCAAAATTAAAAATCACATGAATTGACTAGACAAGCTTCTAATGAATCTAAAAAACATGTTTTGCTGAATTGTTCTTGAACAAGTGTTTCAATTAAGTCAACTTCATGCACGTCCTCTTTATCACTAGGTTGCTTACAAGTATTAAAAATATTAAGCTCAAGGGTTATATTCCCAAAAGATAATTTTAAGACTCAACTTCTACAATTTATCAATGCATTAGAAGTTGCAAGAAATTGGAATCCTAAAATCACAGATATTTGAGAATTAGCATTAGAAACAGGATGCATGTCCAAAATAATAAAGCCAACAGGAAAATAAAATTTTTCCACTTGAACCAAAACATCCTCAACAACACCCTTAGGAACAATCACAGATCAATCAGCAAGTTGTAAAATTATGGAAGTGGGTTTTAACTCGCCTAGACCTAATTTCTCATACACTGAATATGGAAAAAGATTCACACTTGCCCCAAGATCAAGCAAAGCTTTCTCTTTTTTTGAATTACCAATCACACATGAAATAGTGGGACAACCTGGACCTTTAAACTTTGGAGGTCTATTGTTTTGAGTGATTGCACTAATTGGTTTAGTCAAAAATGCCTTCTTATGTACATTAAGCTTACGCTTAACAGTACACAAATCTTTCAAAAATTTAGCATATGATGGAATTTGCTTTATGGAATCCAAAAGAGGAATGTTCACTTTAACTTGCTTAAGCACTTCAAGGATTTCAAAATTTCAATTCATTTTTTGAGGTGGAATCAACATTTGGAGAAAGGGAGCAGGGATAGGACACCTTTCAATTTCATTAGATTTAGGCTCAAGGACTTCATCACTACTCTTTATTTTGAAAGATTCATCATGTGTATTTCTTTTAGGAATATCTTTCTCAATGATTTTTCCACTACGAAGAGTAGTTACAGATTTAGCTTGACTCACTTTATTTTCAAAGGAACTACAATCATCAACACAAATTGACCTTGGGGGTTTGGTTGTTGTTGAGATGGAAACTTACCCTTTTCTATTGTGCTCATGGACGTGGTCAATTTAGTGACGGTGCTCCTAATGTCATTTAGAGCTTGTGAGTTCTGATTATTAATGGTGGATTGAGTTTGCATGTTGCAAAGTGTCATCAAGACTCTTCTTTGGAGGGGGATTATAGGGAACAAAATTTGAAGAACCAAGTGTAGGAGGTGCAACCACATTATCATTCCTCCAACTAAAATTTGGATGATTCTTCCACTCTAAATTGTATGTATCTGAACAGGGGGAAGGCTATGATTTTTTCACCATGCTCATAGCATTTGCTTGATCATGCAACACCTCCTTAAAAGTTGGAATTGTAGGGAATTCATTGGTAGGGTGTTCCATGGTCTCATAAATTCTACAAACTTCATCAATTTTAGGCACAGTATTGATTCCATTAACCTTCCTTAATTCCATGGCTTCAAGCTTTCTAGTTAGACTAGTCACCCTAGCACGATGGTCATCATATTACCTAAGTTGGTACTTACCACCCCCAGAATGGTTGGTGGATGCTCTAGACCTATTTGGGGTATTAGTGGTATCCCAAGATTGGGCATTCTCAGCTAAGAGACCAAAATAATCAAAAACCTCATCAGGATCTTTATTCAAAAACTCTCCATTGCACATCATCTCTACAAATTGACGCATCTTTGGAGTTAAACTTTCATAGAAAAAAATTTTCATAGCCATGATGTGGACAAGCATTAATCAAATCTTTAACTCTTTCCCAACATTGATAAAATGTCTCATTATCTTTTTGTGAAAAATTCATTATTTTTCCTTTAAGTGCATTAGTCCTATGAATTGGAAAAAATTTCTTTAAAAACTGAGTTTGCATCTCTTGCCAAGTTCCAATTAACCTAGGTCTCGAAGAATTAAGCCAAGTTTTTGCCTTGTCTTTAAGAGAAAAAGGGAACAACTTCAACCTAACGGTCTCTTCATTACATGATTTGTCATAGAAGGTAGAACATACCTCCTCATATTCCTTAAAGTGTAGGTAAGGATTTGTTAGGATTAGTGCCCTTAAATCCTATTGTATGATGCTATGTATGTTATTATGTATGACTTAATATTGTAATTAATAAAGTTGTTTTATTATTATCTAAAAATAATGGTAACATGAACATTGGGACATTATCATATAGTCCATGAGATGCATAGTATGTTATGTGAAAAGTCACAGAAAATATAAATCACAAGTTCTTTGTAAACTCAGAATTGTAGTTCAGTCGATGATGAAATTGGGCATTTCATCTGCGAAGACTATAACATATCAACTAAGATGATTTGTCTTGATCATGGAAATAGAGATTTCTAGTTGATACGTTGATATGTTTAAGAGTTAAAACATATTGAACTGGACTGGTGTGAGATTTATTATTCTCCTAACGACTGTCAAATGAATAATAAACTCACGACTTATATTTGCATGAACTCTTAATCTTGAGAGAATAATGGACTTGATCATGAGGTGTAGGTTACTTTGATATATCAGGAATGAGATCTAGAGTTACGGTCAGAACCTCAGTATGTTGGGCAACCACATTTAATGTTGATGGAACATATATTCTCAAGATGGAATTTATAGTCTCTTAACAGAGATACAAAATATTCCCTTGAGATAAGTTTAATAGGTTTGTTATTCAGAATGTTAGGCCTAACTACTTTAGTAAATTTTTGCTAGAGTATATATTTATGAAATTGGATTTCATAAATATATGATGAATAACTTAAAGAATTAAACCTAATACTCAAGGATAAGATGTAGTAATTTACAAAATGGCAGTCTACATTCATGACTTTGTGTTACTACGAATATTTTATGAAGGGGTTGCAAGTACAATAAAGTCTTGGGATATAATTTAATAATAAGGCCTAGAGTGCAATTATATTTATATAGTGGTATTAAATATAATTAATGGTAACTTTGGACTTGTCAAGAGTTGACAAAAAAGCCCAAGGCCCATTAGAGCTAGTGTCTTATTAGTCCCTTTTGGTCCCACTCCAAGCCACACACTTAAGCCCAATTGGAAAGGCCCAAAAGGCCAGCCCAATTAGACAATCAGTTAGATACAAAGGGAAAAACATACAGATTTTTTTGTAGAGAGAGAATTGTAAGAACACTATTGCGAAGTGGTGTAAGAAGTGTTAGACACTTTGACATTCTCCCTTTGGAACTGATTGAGAGACCACACATCTTGGGTGTTAGTGGAATTGGAGTGAAGATTGAAAGTGTTCCCAAGATTGAAAGTGTTTACCGCTCCAAGGTACACTCTCTTGTTCTTAAATTCTGAAACTTACATAGTGCATGTTAACGATTGTGCATGAAGTAGATCCGTTATTTTTCCGCTGCGTATGTTTTGTATGTGATACAAACACGTGTTTTTCCTTCAGGATTTTCATAATCTAAGCCATAAAATTTAGGAAGTAATGAAATCATACCAGGCTTAAAATTAAAATTATTTGCATTAGTTGGAAAAATGATGCATGATGGTGCACTACTCCTAGTAGGTTGCAAATAATCCCTGAGAGTTCTAATGGGTTGGTAAGCATGGAAGTTTTCATTATTTAAATTATTCTCATCACCATGATTACTCTCTAAGTCAACCATGATATCAAGTGTGTGAGAATGTGTGAAAGAATCAGATAAATTGGCAAACAAATTATTACACTCAATTCTAACCAAGCGATTATCACTATCACTACACCAAACATGCATGCAAAAGTAAAGCAAGAAAGAAAAAGAACAAGAAAACAAATACCTTTAACAATAAAAAGAAGTAAAAATAAAAAGAAAAACTCTAAAGGAAAACTAACTTAAAAAGAAAAGAGTTGGAGAGATATTACCAAATATGTGAAGAAATTTAATACCAAAAACCTCTCTAAACGAAGTGGAACGCTTCTCTAATTGCCGATTTCCCTGGCAACGGCACCAAAAACTTGCTACGACTTAAATAATGCTCCCAAGTGCAAGATTATCGCGAAGTAATAAATCAGTAAGTCCGAGATTGAATCCACAAGGAAAAGGGAATTGATTAGCAAACCACAAGAGAATAAAACTAAAATAATAAAGTTTAATTGGAGAGATTTTTGATGGTTTCGTAAAGGTAAATTAAATTGAGAGAAAATAACAATATATTAAGGCACTAAGGTTTAAGGTTTCACACATAACACATCAATTGGTATTCTTAACAATATTTATTTTATAACTCAACTAAAATTCATACGAAGGATGATCTTCATCGGATGATTTAACAATAAAAAATCAAGAATTAATTGTCCAATGTAGTTTTATGAAATTAATTGATTTTAGGCAAAACAAAACTAGTGAATTAGTTCGCAGGGAATACTAAGCATTTAACGTGCTCAGAGTCTACGATAAATCAAAGGATTATACAGAACTAAAAATTTTTCTAGATGAGTAAAACAATCAAAAACATAAAAATATAAGCATTAAAACTAATAAATAATTGTTAAGAACATACCAATAAATGGTTGGGTTTCACCCCTTGCCTTAGCATGGCTTCTAGCAAGCCATAGCACAAATAAAACTCTAAAAACTGTAAAGAAACTTTATGAAAACCTAAATTATGTTCTACAGCAGCTCCCCTCTGAATTTTTCCCTAAAGAGCCTTTAAATAGGTCAAGGAATTTTATTGCAAGTTGAATTCCAGTTTGGAGAAAATCTCAGGTTTTTAGGCTTCACTTAACCGACATTTTTGGCCCATATAACTTTAGAATTAGGACTTTTGGTAAACTAAAAAGCTGTATCCCTTTAAGTTAGATTTCCAGCCAAACTTGAATCATCTCGACTGGACATCTGAGCCGAACGTTATGCTCCAAATTCTGACTAGTACGCAGGCTGGAATCCTAATCTGAATTGGACTAGGATTTGGTGAAATTTCCTTTGATTCCTTGCTCTAATTGGTCTTGAATTTAATTGAGTTGGCCTTCTTTGACTTCATTATGGCTATTGTAAAAGTAAAGTCCATTAACTTTCTTATTTGCACAAATCCACTTATTTAATTTCATTACCTTATAAAAGACAAATTTATGCATTAAAATTCAATTAAGCACAAAATTGATTATTTAACATTATTTCAAAACCAACTGTAAAATTCATAAATTAACTCAAAATAAGTATGATAATGCTTTCTAATAATGATAGAAATATGCAAAATTAAGTTATTATCATTGAGCATGCGTGTGCATACATGTGTATGCGTACACATGTCCTAAGGTTTATATGGTCTTTCTTTTCCAAAAATAGCTTATTTAGATTCATAAAAGAGTTATATTTTTTAAAAATAATTTCCTCAAGTCAATTTCAATTTGATTGGGCCCTAAACCAACCTTGGGCTTTAGAATTTCAACATCATTGCGGGACAGGGGCTCGAGTCGTAAGGGGTACAAAATGCGGTGTCTACAGAGTTTCTTAAATAACTTGTAGTTCGATTGGTTCATGGGTCATGCGTGATTGTGCTTTGATGGGTCTGATTGGTTCGTGGGTCCGATTGGTTTGTGAGTCGATTTGGCTAGTTGGTCATGCGTCATAGGTCACAGTGACTGTGCTTCAATGACTCGATTTGGGTGGTTGGGTCATAGTGGTGTTGTTGGGCTAGATGGTCATTAATTTGTTTGATTTCTGTTAAATTGTGTTGTGGTTGTGGTTGTGGTTAAGAAGTGGAAGAGGAAGGTTGATGGTGATTGGATTATGGGTTTGATGTGTTTTGTTTCTTCTTCTTCTTATTTTATTTTTTTTTTTTTGTTGAGGTTGGTGGTTGCAGGTTAAGAAGTGGAAGAGGAAGGTTGTTGGGGGCTGGACTTTTTTTTTCTATTCATTTTTTTTTATGTGGTTTGTGGTTGTGGCTGGTGGGGTGACAGTGGAGGTGATGGAGCTAGCTATTGCTCTTGTGTTGGTTTTTGTGGTGGTTGTTTATCATTATTTTAATGAGTTATTTATATTATTTTAAACGAATTGCTAAAAAAATAGAGTCTTTAATGTTGGGTGTATTGTAAATTGGTTGTTAAAATAGATAAAGTTGATTTTTAAGTTGCTAAAAGTTATAATTTTTAGCTTCCTTGCTGTGAATGCTCTTATTAGAATTCAAGAGAAAAAATAACTTTTAAACTTTGGGAGAAAAAAATGTAATAAAATAATATGTGGGACAAATACAATGACAGAGGGAATAGAGGGAGAAGGTCTTGTAGAAGAAATATTAAAAAGGCGAGAAATACTAGACTAGGCAAAAAATAAATAAATAAAAATAATTTGAAAACCAATTGTGGATTTTTATTAGTTTTTGTTTTCATAATTTTTTTTATGTTATGATTTTTTTACTGATTAATGAGATTATGAATTATGTAATATATAGTTATTATTAGGGCGCGCGCGCGCGTGTGTGTGTATTGGTGCGTAACTCCGGAACAGTGCACCGGCACAAATCGAGATTGTCATATTTTGTTTCCATAGCCAATCCAAAATGGTCTCCGAAACAGAATTCAAAATTTTGTTGGAAACACCAAGTATTGTCATTGAACTACAAGGCTCTTGATATTAAAATTACAAGTTTAAGATTCCAAATACATTTAGCGCACCCCAAAGAATTAACACAGTCCAAAGAGACTCCAAAAAATGACCAACTAACCCATTCCTATGACATTCCTTCTAACATTTAAAAAAAGAAAAAGAAAAAAAAGAGTAAATAAATTCCTAAACTCAAATAGTGCTACTATATTAAAGACATCAACCCTTCACAGACCCAATACCTTAAGCTACCCCTATCCCTCCAAAGTCTCTTTCTCTCTCCATGGAATTAATTTTAGGAAAAAAATTAGAATAATGTTATTTGTAGGGACTCAAAAGAAAGGCTCAAGCCCACTTAGAGTAGTGGATTCTAGTTCTTGAAGCCCAATACAATAAATTTGTAAGAGAGTGGGCTTCCGAGTCAATTGCAATACTAAGCTTAAGGGCAATAGGATTAAAGCGATTAATATGAATGAGAGAAACACCAATTCAATGTAAATTATTCCTCGAGCAGGTCCAAGGATGGATTGCTCATTAACAGTCAAGGATAATATTTTTACAGTGGGGTCCTTTGCTCTCTTTCTCTCTCTGTATTTTTTCTTGTAGAATGTTCAACCTCATTTTCAGAGGGGTTCCTTTCCTTATATAGCCCCTTCCATTGCATCTTAGCCCTCCATCTGTACGTCTCAGGGGAATAGTTTGGATGATTGTCCCATTAGGGCCCTTCTAGAGGTGGTAGAGAGAGCTGTGAGCTATGAAGTCACTATTCAGGTGTCTTTTTCTCATAAATGTGGCTAGTTCAGTTGGTGTAGAGTATTAAATGTGGAGGTGGTAGTCACCTTCCCAGATCTTTCCCCATTCCGTTTCTTGCACAACTCTATTGTCTTCTCTAGAGCTTTACTTTCCAATGCAAGGAGTTACACAAAAGTACTCCTGAGGTGCATTTGCTCCTTCGGACCCTCAGTCGACAGACTGGTTAGCCTTCTTTCCTCGGACCTCTTATTCTCAGTTTTAGTCCGACTTTGAGTGATCTTGACGTCTTCCCTCCTCAATCTTGGCCCATGTGTCAGACTTCAATTAACACATGTGTGGGCTTTTAATCATCCTCGGATAGGGCCCATGGCCTTAGTGTGTCATTGAATCATCTGCTCCCATAATGTTAATGATTCTATTTTCTTAACTAAAAAATATTTAAAAATTTTCATTGAAAAATATATAATTTCTTTTCATTTTCTTTCTTTTTTTTTTCCCTTAATTATTTTACTAATTCCCATTATAAGAATTTTTTATTTTTAAATTAAATAAGGAAAAGTGGAGGCTAACAATGTCTATATGCATCCGTGTTGATATAATTAAGTAAGAGGGAAACAAATTATACTTTGAAAATCCTTTTTTTTTATTTTTTATTTTGTAGTTTTAGAATTAAAACATCATATAAAGTAAATTCGATGGAATCAAATTAAAAGCTCTATTTTCATGTCAAATTATATTTTTTTCATTTTTTCTAAATTAGATTTTGCTCTCATTGCCGTATAGACATCAATAATATATATATGAACATGGATATATAGATCCCAATTAACATCAGTTCAATAGCAAAAATAAGCCCAATACTAACTAGCCCACTTTAAGAATAAGCCTTTTGAAGAGAATCAAGCCTCAAATCATAAATTAGGCACAGCGCGATCCTACATCCAAATACCAAGGACCCCATCTGAGGTCAACGCCTTTGCTGGGCTTTCGAGGTAGAATTCTAGAAAGTATGAGGCTTTCCAAGGAAGCTTTCTAAAGCTTCTTGACGATTCTACAGTAACCTCCACATTAATGAGAATCTCTTACCTGGCACAACCACATCTAATGCTGAAGGACAAGCTTGAATGGTAAAAGAAGTCCCAAAAGTCTCCATTCATGATGAGAAATGGGAAAAGAAGAGCTTGATGGGACCGAAAATTATCTAGCTGTATAGGGATAGCACACTTTGGAGAAGAAGATAGAGCTAATATAATGGAGGATAAGAGCAAATAAAAAAAGAAATATAATACATGAGACAAAGAGAAAACTGTAAAGAGAGAATTTCAGAAGATTAGAGTATCATTGTTATTGAGAAAAACCCTTGTAACACAATCCATGATATGAAATGATGAAATTTAGTTCAACATGATTTTTATGTAGATGTTTCTTGTTCTCATTCAAATATCCCATTGTGGATTACATTAGCCCATAATAAAAATTAGTTGTGATCTTAATCATGTTCAATTATCACTATATCTAAAGTTGAGTTTTTGGGACGCATAAAATACACACACACTTTTGTATATGTTTATATAAAAGGATTTAGTATAGCCTCCCGCCTAAAAGTCAAGATGTTGGGTTATAGATTGAACCAACTAGTTAATTATTCTGATTTTATGCAAACACCGTGAAGGCACAAGCAAATCACAAATCTAATATAGAGTGCAATAGAAAATAAATTTGACACAGTGATTTGTTAGCTAATGGAGAAATCTTTCACAAAACAAGAACCCCATCAGGTGAATTTTAAATCACCACTCCCAAGAATCCACTAATCAAGAACAAGCGGTTACAAGTTTAAAGAATTTTATCACTACTTGGACTATCCCAAAATACCAACCTATAATTGAACCTTTGCACTAATCTCCAATTAGACTTGATCTTGTATAGACTTTTCAATTGCCCAAGTCTCCAATCTATGACTAAATCATTTGCACGAATCTCTAATCCATATCTAACTCGAAGCAACTTGAAGTTTGTTGATAGATGCAAAGTTCTTCACTTCACACTTAAAGAATTGAAGTCAACTTAGTTACAAAATTCTAAGGCGCATAAGAACGCAATAGCATCACAAGAAGTATGTAGATTCTCTATGTAAGTCTTTATGTATGATGACAACAATAAAATAAAACTCTTATATCATCTAGTAAGTTAGAGGACAAAACCCTAGAAAAGCAAGTCATCATGGGCTGAAAATCAAATATGAGATTTCTAGATCTGAGAAGCTCGATAAATCCAGAGTTTTCGAGCCTTGTTAATTCTCAATAGATAAAGGTATTGAGTCAGGTGTTTAGATACCTATTTTTAGTTTTTACCACTTGTTTCTTTGTATTGTCTTCATGTCTTCAATACTACCACTAGAAAAACTTCTTCAAAATACTTCATGATATTCTTGAATTCACTTAGATCTACACAAATATAAGTAAAATGTTTTTTGTCTTACGATATGCTAATTACATAAAAAAATATAACCCTGACACAAGAAATATAGTTGTAAAATATAGTATTTAGCTTTTGGGATAAGACCAAAGTATCTTCCATTGGATTAAAAGGAAACTGGCCCCTAAAGGTGATGAAAGGCTCTTGGTCCACATTCCATTTCTTTGGGGATAAAATACAATTCTTACTTGGATTACTACGGCGGAAAATTATGCCTGAAATGTGCTTGGAACTGGATACAATCCCCCTTGGTCAAGCAAGTAACCACCACAACATTCAAGGTCGGCGACTCCACTGTCACTGTGGTGTGGAGTTCAGAGTCCTAATAATAGTCATAGTATGTGCAGTAGGAGCAAGAAGGCCCCATATATGGAACCTCGATCTCATGGTGGTACCACTACAAAAGAAAATCGTTATTCTGAAAGAGGAAACATTTATAGTCAAACGATGACTGCCAAGATAATGCATAACTTACTAGAGAACTAGAAACTAATTGTCTAACTCCTTTCAAGGCATATTAATTGGAAGTTTCTACACTCACGAAACTAAGGAAGTGCAAGTTATAACGTCTTATTATGATTTCACGAGTTTCTACATTCGGCCCCAAAAATACAATTTCACAATTTTAAACATGATTTCAAATGTGTGTACGGTGTGTGTGCCATAGTAAGTGTATGATAATTAATACTCTAAAATGTAATGTGTAGAAGTCATCAACTTACATGCCCATGGAAGATGTCTAGAGGATCATAGCCCAGAGAGAAGAAATACCTCTAGACTATTTCATATGCCTTCTGTCCATCATACCCGAATGAATTCACCATTAAACCATATCCTAATTAAGGAATATATGTTTCCACAAAGTTCTCTCAAGTATAATGGCAGGCAAAGAAATGCTAGAGAAGACGTGGCTTGTTTCATGGATGAATTCGGATTTTTGATAGAGATAGGGACCTTCATTTAAGGGGAAATTCTATAAGTCCCTCACTAACTAAAGCAATATTTCATTGGGGTTTGTCAAGACAAAGGAGTTTTTTTTTTTTTAATAATTATGTCAAATTCTTTGCGGAAGAAGAAAGGTTCCATATATGGTAGGAGTTAGGAGAGTGGTAAAGGGATCACAAAGGGTTGATGAGTATGTGCGGTGATTCGAAGATCACACAATATTGGCTTGCGAATATAGTTTACCCAGAAGAAGAATCACTTCTCTGCCTATGCCTTAATTAGTGAGAATATAGTTTGGCCACTTCATTTCAATGTGCAACTAAAAAGTACGTAAACTCAAGTTGTTCAATGGATTTAGAAACTCACAAAGTATATATATTGCTAATCATGGTGGGGCCTTGCATAACCTATTTGAGACCCAAGGAAGCAGAACGGGCTTGACATCAAAATATATCTCTAAACTTAGATGCTCTTGTTAACGAGTTGCTAGTAAAGAGGGCTTTCATAAATAGCCTCCTCAATAAATCTCATGCCCATTGTGACCTTTAAGCTTAAGGCCCCTGTGATACTTGAAGGATTGACCACGGTTCAGCCCATTGTGCTCCCCACGACTTAATGGTAGTCTAGCCCATACTAGAAGTTATATCATGCAATAGGTGTATGCATCTGGCTTCAAACAATCAACTGTAACACGATATACTTTTTTTCATTTCCACTGAAATAATTCTAGAGATATGCCCAATCACATAATTTCACAATTTGCTAACTTGTGCGGCTACTATATTCCATGTCATTTATGTGGAGACTAGTAATAAAATTATAAAACTTTTGGTTTCACCTAGTTTAACCTACATGTACAGTTTCACTGAGTCAGGCAAATAACCGTGGTTGATGTGCTCAGTTGACTTGCAGGGTCAAATTTAGCTTTTCTCAATTTTCATTTTTCATGTCCAAAGTCAGGGGAAAAAGAAACCTTCCAAGACATCCCCACAATCATTCTCCATAAATCTAACAAATTATCTACTTGACTGGGTTCTAAGAGTAATGCTATAATCACAAACAATTTTATAACATTTTTACAAATTATTAATGTGACTAACTTCTTACTAGTTGTCAGCTAGGTCCACTACTAACGTCACTTTTTTATTTACCAATAAACACTCACCACATCAACAATTTATATATATATATATAAGTTTGTATCTCTATCATTACTCTGGATTCTAAATAATGGCAAGTATGCATAAGATTTGTTAAATTTTTATTTCACTTCTTTCTATTGCATGGAACAAAAGATTTCCAAGCTCTATATCATCTATTTTACTTGGCAGTTTTCTACACTTCGGTATGCACATTTGATTTGGAACAAAAGCTACCTTCTCTTTCCTTTCCAAATTCAAAATTTTTATAATAAATATTTAAATTTATTTCTAAAAATTCAATTAGTTCAAACATGCTAAAAAAATGTCGACAAGCATATAACTTGTAGCTCTCATCTAAATAAGAAACATGAATATAATACTTTTATTATTATTATTATTATTATTATTATTTTAGTATTTTATATGTTGCTAAAATAAAGTAAACAAAAAAATTCTCATTATAATTAGTAGAAAATTAAGAACAAACAGAGAAAGAGCCTTGAAGCAAGATTATTCTTTTATTTATATTCTAAGTAAGTTTTATGTTGTTATATGTTAGTTTATTTACTATAAAATGTGTTCGCAGGCATGTGTGTTCTCATTTTCTTTTTTATTAATATATTTTACATTAGTTTATTTTTCCTTTAAAATTTTGATTGGGGATAGCATTTGATGATGCATAGAGAATTAGTAGGCTGGATGCTTCAAGCTTCAAAGGGTTGGTAATTGTTTGGAAGACCTGAAAAGAAGAACACACGATTAAAGGATGACCAGGGTGGACCGGCCAAGAACCCTCCGATGCCAAAGTTAGTTTTTCTCTCAAATTCTAGAGTTTCAACTTTTTAGGAATTGCAAAAACTTACCCTCATTCAATGCAGATGAGTCCTTATATAGTAAATCCCAAGGCGGTTATTTATTTCGTAACTTCTCTAGCATTTGTGGAAACTTAACTTCTATTAACTGCCATAGGAGTTAGAATATCTAGTCTTGTCCTCTGTAACTACCTCAGGAAGTTAAGTAGGAAGTCAGAGAAATGAACAAAGACCTTGCTAATGCTTCAAGATTGTACCACGTGGTCCAATTCACAGGATTTGGTAAGAAAATCCACATTTGGAGATTTCCTAAGGGTCAGGGGGTCGTCTAGGGACTTTTCAGAGACGACCGTCCTTAGAAGGACAATCACCCAATGTTGGGATAGTCATTCTACTATGGACGACTTCTGTGGACAAATTGGAGTTAACTATTTTTGCCCACCATCAGTTGCTCCCTTGTCCAAAGGTCACCCAATGCATTGTAGAATCCACTATTGTTCTTGGACACATGCCTTAATGTTGGAAGTCAGTCATTGTGTCACGTGTCACTATTTCTTTGGTTTTTCTTTTGTGGTCCAGATTGTACCACGTGTCATGATCTCATTGGAGGCCTGTCGTGTCGATTTTTTTTTTTTTTTGAGGAAAATGCCAGTGGCGCCTTTTGGTTTGTTGTGTCATTTCAAATGCCAAATCTTATCGCCTATAAATAGTGGAATTCCCCTCCTACCTTTTACATTTCTTAAATTCTCCTCCTTGACATTCGTCGTCTAGAGCCTCGTCTTAGAAGTGTTTCCACGTCCTTAGTCCTCCTTCGTCTAGAGCCAGGTATTCTCTCCATACTCGTCTTTAGGTTTTCCTTAAGTTTTCTTCGAAATGTCTGAAATTGTCGTCTCTTCGTCTAGAAATAGTGTTCATAAGGAGATAGACGAGTATCACAATTCAACTACCTACAGGGGCTCCAGTAGTATTAGTAATAGTAGTATACTTTTCACATAAATCACATACTATGCATCTCATGGACTACATGATAATGTCGCATATTCATGTTACCATTATTTTAAATTATAATAAAACAAATTTATTAATCACAATATTAAGTCACACATCATATCATACATAATATCATACATAACATCATACAATAGGATTTAAGGGCACTAATCCTAACAATCTCCCACTTGCCCTAAAGACTATTGTGCACTAATCTAACTTCCATCTCCTCCAAATGTGACTCGAAAGTCCTTTGAGGCAAGGCTTTAGTAAACGGATCTGCTAGATTATTTGCACTTTCAATCTTTGCTACCACTACATCTCCATGAGCAACAATGTCTCGAATGATGTGGTACTTTATCTCAATGTGTTTTCCTTTCTTGTGATTCCTTAGATACTTGGATTGTGCAACCGCTCCACTATTGTCACAGAAAAATGTAATAGGAACTTGCTCAATTCTCACAACACCAAGATCAGGATGGAATTTCTTGAGCCGAACAGCCTCCTTTGCTGCCTCATAAGCAGCAAAATATTCGGCTTCCATGATGGAGTCAGCAATACAAGATTGCTTAACACTCCTCCAAATTATGGCTCCACCTCCCAAGGTGAAAACACAACCCAACGTGGATTTTCTGAAATTTAGATCCGATCAAAAATATGCATCTGTATAGCCAATGGGAATCAAATCTTCACACCGGTAAACAAGCATATAATCTCTCGTTCTCCTAAGATACTTGAGGATATGCTTTACAACTTGCCAATGTTTTGGTCATGAATTTGATTGATATTGGCTGACCATGCCAACTAAATAACAAATATCTGGTCTAGTACAAAGCATGGCATACATGAGGCTTCCTACTGCAGAAGCATAAGGAACTTGTCTCATTATATTTTCTTCCTCTTGAGTCTTAGGCCTTTGGTCATCAAACAGAGAAGCTTCGTGTCTAAAAGGAAGTAATCCGTTCTTGGAGTTTTGCATGCTAAACCGTTCAAAAACCTTATCTATATATCCAGCTTGTGATAAGCCTAACATCTTATTCTTGCGATCCCGCCAAAGCTTGATCCCTATAATAAAGTTAGCTTCACCCAAGTCCTTCATATCAAATTGGCTTGACAACCAAACCTTTACTGATGACATTACCCCAACATCATTCCCAATGAGTAAAATATCATTAACATAAAGTACTAGGAACATTACTACTTTATCTCGATGTCTTTTGTACACACATGGTTCATCAAGATTTTGTTCAAAACCAAATGACTTGATTGCTTGATCAAATTTGATGTTCCATGACCTAGATGCTTGCTTAAGTCTATAAATAGACCTTTTCAACTTGCATACCATATGCTCTTGGTTCTTGGCTATAAAACCTTCTGGTTGCATCATATAGATTTCCTCTTCAAGGTTTCCATTTAGAAATGCAGCCTTTACATACATTTGTCAAATCTCATAATCATAATGAGCAGCAATGGATAAGAGAATTCTGATAGATTTAAGCATGGCTACTGGCAAAAAGGTTTCATCATAGTCAATGCCTTCTTTTTGTGTATACCCTTTCGCCACTAGTCTTGCTTTAAAGGTTTCAACATTTCCATCTATCCCTCTCTTTCTCTTGTAAACTCATTTGCTACCAACAAGTTTAATGCCGTAAGGCGCCTCTACAAGATCCCAAACTTGATTGGAATACATAGAATCTAATTCTGATTTCACAGCTTGAACCCAATGATGTGCATCTATATCATTCATTGTTCATCATAAGTGTAAGGATCCGATTCAACCTCTTCTGAGATAGCTTCATAAGTTTCTCCCAAACCTAAAAATCTTATAGGAGGCCGAACAATTCTCCCACTACGACGAGACACCTGTATACTAGACATCTCATGAGTAGTATCTTGTGGTGTATCTAATAGAACCACATCATCCCTAGTTTCATCCATTGGTTGTTGATTTACAGATTCATTCATTTCAGCCAATACAACTCTACTTCTAGGAGTAAAATTATTCATATAGTCATTTTCCAAAAATTTAGCATTTGACCTAACAAAAACTTTGTTATCATTTCGACTATAGAATAAATAACCCCTTGTTTCTTTTGGATAACTCACTAGCAAACATACTTCTAACTTTGGTTCTAACTTATCAGGCTTCCCCTTTAGCATATGTGCTGGACAACCCTAAATGTGGAGATATCTCATACTAGGCTTACGCCCACTCCACAATTCCATGGGTGTTTTAGGAACAGATTTTGATGGAACTAAATTCAAAAGATGTATTGTTGTATCTAAGGCATACCCCCATAAAGAAATTGATAAAGTTGAGTAACTTGTCATGGACCTAACCATTTCTAAAAGAGTCCTATTCCTTCTTTCCGTTACACCATTTTGTTGAGGAGTTCTAGGTGTAGTTAATTAGGATTCAATCCCATTCTGAATTAGATAATCCTTGAAAACCCAAAGAAGGTATTCGCCACCTTGATCAGATCAAATGGCCTGTATGCGTTTACCCAATTGATTCTCAACTTCAACCCTAAACTCTTTGAACTTTTCAAAGGCTTTGGACTTCCGTCTCACTAGGTATACATAACCATATCTTGAGTAATCATTCGTAAAAGTGATGAAACACTCATAACCTCCTTTTGCTTGGGTTGACATAGGACTACATACATCTGTATGAACTAATTCAAGCAACTCTTAGGCTCTTCTACCTTTTACATTAAAAGGTCGTTTGGTCATTTTACCTTCCAAACAAGATTCACAAATTGAAAATTCATCAAAATCCATGGGCTTTAAAAGTCCATCTTTGATCAGTCTTTGAATTCTATTTGAATTAATATGACCTAAACGCAAATGCCAAAAATGTGCATCACTAGAAAGAAACTTTCTCTTTAATGATTTTACATGAAAGTTATTATCTAATTCAAAATTATGTAATTCATGCTTATTAAGAGTTAAAATATATAGACCATCCACAATATTGCCAAAACAAATAAATATTTTATCCTTCTTTATTACAACATTGTCCTTTAGGATAACACAATACCCATGTTTACCTAAATAAGTTGCAGAAATTAAATTCCTACGAACATTAGGTACAAATAGACAGTCTTCCAATATTAAAACCCTAGACTCAAAGCATAAATTAACAACACCAACAGCTATAACCGGAATCCAGCTCCCATCAGCCAAAGTAAGAAACAATTCCCCTTCATTTAGCTTTCTGGTCTCTTGAAACCCCTGCAAAGAATTGTAGATATGATTAGTACAACCTGAATCCACACACCAAGAATCTGTGGGATTCTGTACCAAACATATTTGAAGAAGAAAGGAACTTTTTATACCCTTGTTCTTGGCAGCTTTAAACTTTGGATAATTCCTCTTCCAATGTCCTTTCTCACCACAATAAAAACACTTTCCTTTGGTCTTCTTTCCTTTGTCAGCAACCCCTAAGGCAGTTTGCTTACCCTCTTACTTAGTGAAGTCCTTCTTCTTCTTCTTTTTACCCTTGCCTTTCGACTTAGGTTGAGAAGTAGAAGCTTCACCCACATTGGCTTCAACACTAAAAGTACCAAGGATGCCTTCCGCCACCACTAACTCATTCATTAATTCAGACAAAGAATAAATCTTTTTGTTCATGTTATAATTAAGTCTAAATTCCTTGAATGATTCCGGTAGTGACTAGAGTATCATATCCACTTGGGATTCTTCATCAATGTCGGCACCTAAAACCTCTAATGTATTCAGATTAGAGATCATTGTAAGACAATGCTCCCTCACTGAAGTATCTTCAGCCATTTTAGTATTATAAATTTGCCTCATGGTTTCTTGCCTTGCTGAACGTCCTTGCTCACCAAACATCTCCTTCAGACTTTGCATAATGTCCGAAGCTAATTCTACATCCTGTATTTGATGTTGTAGAACATTTGAGATAGATGCTAGGATATAGCACTTGGCCATCTCATTAGATTTCTGCCAACGATCATATCGTTGTTTTTCCTCAAAAGGAGCATCTAATGAAGGAAAGCTAGGACATGGTTAAGTAAGCACCTATTTGTGCTCTTCAGCAGTCAAAACGATGTCCAAATTTCTTTTCCAGTCAACATAGTTGGATCCAGTTAGTTTGTTTTGATTAAGAATAGCAATAAGTGGGCTAAAAGATGCCATGACAAAATCTAAAAACAATAAACATGAATATAATAAGTAAATTGGACATTATCAATTTAGTATATAGGCATATAATATGGAACCTTAATAAAACCATAAAATAATATATGTAACGACAACCCAATCCCATGTTTAAAAGTCCTTGGAAGTAAGTAAATTATAAACACTACGATTGATTGAGAACTATTCTCATTATTAGTGCTATCATGATAACTCTTATTAAACACTAATAATATGTCGTGTTTCCTTTAACCTCTAAGTAATAATGACATAGCTCTGAAGGAAGGTTAACATTAAACTTAGTCTAGTGTACATCATTGACTGAATTCTATGTGAGTCATTAAGTAACTCCATGGTAGCGTGGTCGTTCTTAATGTAAAAACACATATTATCCATCATTAAGAAGTTTTACCTGTAGTACCATGAATTAAACACCCTCCAAAGAGAGCAAGGCATATACGCCAAGGCGATGTGCTTAATCACACTACTATAAACCGACAATGGAGGCCGTGAGATCCAACTCTTGTATCTCACTCCCATTAGATGTTTTAAAATAAAGGTTTTATTTGGAAATCATATGTAATCTAAACACACACAGCCTTGCACTTTTAAAACTTGAAAACACTTAGAAAAATTATAAATTTCCTTCTTTCAATTGATCGAATGTGCCCCTCGATCGATCGAAAAAATTAAAAAATTTGAACCTTACTATCTGCCTGGCTCGATCAGTACTCGATCGCTTCTCAATCGATCAAAAAATTAAATTTGATCGATCGACTAGCAATCGGGTATCAATCGAATCAAGAAAATTGGCCACCAATTCACTCGATCGATCGAAAGCAATTTTCAATCGATCGAAACTCGTGAACTTCGAATTTCCAGAATTTTTCCTGAAGCGTTTTCAATGGTTTTTCATGAACGAACAACCATCATATGAACATAATAGACAGAGATTGATATCTAAACTGATTTCCATTGATGTTAAAGCCTTAAAGTTCAAATTAACATACTTAATATCAAACTTAAGCAACATCATAACATCAATTTCAGTTTTCATCAAAACATAATTTCAATCACCATGCAGAAAATCAATCAAATAACTTTCTAACATCATGAAACTATCATTCTTAATTCCAAAACTCACAAAACATGTTATACAAATTGGAAATTGAAGACCGCTCTGATACCATTTGATGGAAATATGCATGTACTCAATGAAAAAATAACGGATCTACTTCATTCGCAATCGATAACATGCACTATGTAAGTTTCAGAATTCAAGAACAAGAGAGCGTACCTTGGTGTGGTGAATTTCCAAACAAAGATCGGAAAAACTTGGGAATACTTTTAATTATCACTCCAATTCCACTTTACGCCCAAGATGTGTGGTCTCTCAATCAGTTTTTGTTCAAGGGAGAATGAGAGAGTGTCCAACACTCACATACACACCATTTCACAATAGTGTTCTTTCAATTCTCTATAGAAAATTCTGTATATTTTTCCCTTTGTATCTAACTGATTATCTAATTGGGCTGACCTTTTGGGCCTTTCCAATTGGGCTTAAGTGTGTGGCTTGGAATGAGACCAAAAGGGACCAATAAGACACTAGCTTCAATGAGTCTTGAGCTTTTCTATCAACTCTTGACAAGTCCAAAGTTGCCATTAACTATATTTAATAACACTATATAAATATAGTTGCACTATAGGCCTTATTTATAAATTATATCACAAGACTTTATTATACGTGCAACCCCTTCATAAAATATTCATAGTAATACAAAGTCATGAATGTAGACTACCGCTTTGTAAATTACTACATCTTATTCTTGAGTACCCGGTTTAATCTTTTAAAGTTATTCATCATATATTTATGAAATCTAATTTCATAAATATATACTTTAGTAACTTTTTACCAAAGTGGTTAGGCCTAACTCTCTGAATAACTAAACCTATTAAACTTATCTCAAGAGAATATTTTATATCTCCGTTAAGAGATTATGAATTCCATCTTGAGAATATATGTTCCATCAACACTAAATGTGATTGCCCAACATACTGAGGTTTTGATCGTAACTATAGATCTCACTCCTGATATATCAAAGCAACCTACACTTCATGATCTGGTCCATTGTCCTCTCAGAATTAAGAGTTCATGCAAATAGAAGTCGTGAGATTTATCATTCATTTGACAATTGTTAGGAGAATGATAAATCTCACAGCGGTCCAGTTCAATATGTTTTAACTCTTAAAACATATTAACACATCAACTAGAAGTCTCCACTTCCATGATCAAGAAAAATAATCTTAGTTGATATGTTATAGTCTTCGTAGATGAAATGCCCAATTCCATCACCGACTATGAACTAAAATTCTAAGTTTACAAAGAACTTGTGATTTATATCTTCTGTGACTTTTCACATAAATCACATACTATGCATCTCATGGACTATATGATAATGTCGCATATTCATGTTACCGTTATTTTGGATTATAATAAAATAAATTTATCAATCACAATATTAAGTCACACATCATGTCATACATAATGTCATACATAATATCATGCATAACATCATACAATAGGATTATAGGGCACTAATCCTAATACCTATAAGCCCAGAGAACACCTGGTAGCTTGTCTGGCCATACTCCCTTTGCTCCCTTAAGCCAAGTCTTGATAATTTTCAGCAAGGATCGGTTTGCAACTTCTGCTTGGCCGTTCGCTTGTGGGTGGGAGGGTGAGGAATAATGATTTTTTATTCCAAGTTGCTCACAAAATTCTTTGAAAGGTGTGTTATCAAATTGTCGTCTATTATCAGATATTAGTACCTTGGGTATCCCAAATCTGCATAAAATGTTCTTCTACACGAAGTTCTTGACATTTTGCTTAGTGATTTTCACCAAGGGCTCGACTTCCACCCATTTAGTAAAGTAATCGATCCCTACTACCAAAAACTTCATCTGCTTGGTTCCAAGCGAGAAGGGACTTAAAATGTCCAGTCCCCATTACACAAAGGGCCATGGGACCATCATCGGGGTCAAATACTTTGATGGTCGTCAAAGGACGCTGCTAAAGCACTGGCACTGGTCACATACTTTGACATAAGCCTTAACATCTGCTTGAATAGTTTGCCAATAAGAGCCTTCATGAACGACCTTATGGACTAGTGCTCTTGCTCCCGAATGATTTCCGCATGCTCCTTCATGTACTTCCCTCAACACATAATTCGACTCGTCTGAAGCTAAGTATCTTAAGTAAGGCTAAGAGAAGCCTCGCTTATATAGTACCTCGTCTATGAGGACATACTTGGCAGCTCTAATCCTCAACTTCCTAGCCTTATCCTTGTCTTCCGAGAGCCTTCAATCTTTAAGATAAACTATTATTGGAGTTATCCAATTTCCTTCTCCTTCAATTTGTTGTACCTCCGGAAGATCTATGCTCGGCATATATTGGACTTGGTCATGGTCATCCATTACTCCCCCTGCTAAAGCTACTTTTGCCAAGACATTCGCTTCCATGTTCTCCTCCCATAGGAGTTGAACAAAAATGGCTTCTTTGAATCTTTTGACGAGTCATTTTACTTTGTTGAGGTACTTCTTCTTTCGGTCTTCCTTGGCTTAACACATTCCATTCACTTGATTAATGATCAACTGAGAATCTCCTTGAACAACTACTGACTCTGCCCCCAAGGACTTAGCCAATTCCAATTCTTTGATAAGAGTTTCGTATTCAGCTTCATTGTTAGTAATTTGGTATTGTAGACAGACTGCGTATTTCAACTTATCTCCTTCTGGGGACTTGAGTATAACTCCTATCCCCCCTACATATAACGTGGACGAGCCATCTACATTGATGACCCACCTTTGAGCCCCTTCCTCTTTGTCCAACTCGTCATGACCAGAAATGAACTCCATAATGAAATTTGCTAATGCTTGTGCTTTTATCGCATTTCTTGGTTGGTACCTGATATCAAACTCACTAAGCCCTACGACACATTAAATTAGTCGTCCTGTGGATGATCTGTCTTCTTTAGTGGATGATCATCGCCTTCTTTAGTGGATGATCTGTCAAGACATTGATGACATGAGCCTGAAAGTAATGTCTTAGCTTCCTAGAAGCCATGACCAAAGCAAAGGCTTGCTTTTCCATCATTGGATATCGTTCTTCCGCTCCTCTTAGCGCTCGGCTTGTATAGTAAATGTTGTGAAATTTTAAAATACTCGCAAGTGTACGAACCGTACCGAAGTATAGTTTGACAAGAACGAGGTCGAACCCACAGGGACTTGAATGAACGTAGGAAAATTAATCAAATCTTAACCAAATTAATCCTAATCTAGTTTAATAAAAATTGGTTGTTTTGAAATTAAATAAACTAAGCAAATAGTTAAACTAAGCAAAAGATATAAAGCAATAAAAAGATGTAAACAATTAAGGGAAAGGAATTAAGGTTTTGGAATCCACCTTGAAAGTCATATCAACATATATTTATGATCATTAATTTTTTCCCAACTACTACATGATAATCTAGAAATCAATCTTGCTATCATGGAAAATATTCTCATTAAAATCCTTATTTTAAAAATCAAAAGCATGTTCTTCTTCGCTTCTTAAGTATAAAATCAAATCATCAATTGCATCCGTAGCCAAACAAATCATAAGATATATCCAATTCTAAAAATCAAATCATAAATTGTATCCACTGACAGACAAATCACAAGCAATATCCAATTTTATAATCAAGAATTAATAAACCAAGCATTCAATTAATTAAGACAAATCCTAAATCATGAGAAAAACATGATTGAACTCATATCTAGAATCTCATCTTAGTTAATTGATATGAAGCAAGAACAATTTAAATCATTAAAGAACAACTATTGTGGGAAAAATCAAATCACATAAATATTACTAATAATCCTTAACAAGGTTTCATCCTCAACCCTAATTATAAATTTAGCTACTCATAATAATTAAAATAAAATACAAGAATAAAATACTAAACATTAAACTAGACAAATAAAATAAAACTAACTGTCATGGAAGAAAACCAAAGAAGTAGCCGCACTCTCTATATTTAGCCCCCAGCCCTAGCACTAGGCCCCCTTGTATTTTGCCCTAAAGAGCCTTTAAATAGGTCAAGGAATCCTATTACAAGTTGAATTCCCGTTTGGGGAAAATTCTAGATTTTTAGGCTTCACTTAACTGACAATTTTGGCTCATTTAAAGTCATAATTCGGACTTCTGGTAAACTACAAAGTTGTAGCCCTTTAAGTTAAATTTTCAGCCCAACTTGAATCATCTAAATTGGACATCTGAGCCGAAATTTATGCCAAAAATACTAACTGATGTGCAGGCTGGAATCCTAATCCGAATTGAACTTGTATTTGATGCAAATTTCCTTTGATTCCCTGCTCCAATTAGACTTAAATTTAATTGGGTTGGTCTTCTTTAATTTCATCATGGCCTTTGTAAAAGTAAAGTCCATTAGCTTTCCTCTTTGCACAAATCCACTTATTTAATTCCATTCTCCTACAAAAGATAAATTCACGCAATAAGATTCAATTAAGCACAAAATTGATTATTCACCATTATTCCAAAACCAAATATAAAATGCATGAATTACCTCAAAATAAGTATGATAATGTTTTCTAACAATGATATAAATATGCAAAATTAAGCTATTATCAATGCACATCAGTAAACTGGCTTCTGTATTCTCCTTTCTTCTCTAATCAATGCCGATGAGAATCAACAAGCATTCAAGGATCCATTGCATGTTCCAGTTGGGCCTATTACAAGGGCAAGATCCAAGAAGATCAAAGAAGCACTTAATGGGCTGATTCAAGAGATTTGGGTTGATTCTAACGCAGGACATTCCAAGCTTGACCCAAAGGAGGATGAAAGCGTAATAAATTTAATTCAAGCTATTTAGGGCTGATCTGGCTTAATTGGGAGTGATTTATGGCGTGAATTAATGGCTGATTGACTTTCCAGCTCTATATCAGTTAAGATAGATTTTTTCCTATTTTGGATCTGCTAATTTCAGACCAAATCAACTTTTATTTAGGGTTTTATTATTTAGTACGTTTTTTAGGTATTTTCCTTGTTTTTAGGTGCATTTAATGCTTTTTAGGTCAAACTTGATTCCTGATATGGTAAGGTATCAATTAGGGGTTATTTTAGAATATATTTTCTTGTCTGTCAAGTTTTGTGGAGTCCTTAAATAGGCTCTGAAGTCTGTAAACATTTTTTAGAATATTATTGAATAAAATTCAGAAAGGTGAGGCTTTGCTCTCTTTTGGTTCTTCAAGAACTGTGAACTTATCAAGGATTCTCCTTGTGGCGTTCAAACTTTATACCTTTGGTTCGTGATTCTTTATAATCATTGGGTCAAGGTCAACTTATACATTTGGTTCGCGTTTCAATTATAAACGTTGGGTCAGGGTTTCTATCATAAATCTGATTTTTAGCTTTCCTGGGTTAAATATTCTAATATT